>NC_071115.1:31775000-31835000 GCF_024256425.1 Clarias gariepinus | reverse complement strand
GTGGTGTGTGTGTGTGTGAGAGTGGTGTGTGTGTGTGAGAGTGGTGTGTGTGTGTGAGAGTGGTGTGTGTGTGTGTGAGAGTGGTGTGTGTGTGTGAGAGAGTGGTGTGTGTGTGTGAGAGTGGTGTGTGTGTGAGAGAGTGGTGTGTGTGTGTGAGAGTGGTGTGTGTGTGTGTGTGTGTGTGAGAGTGGTGTGTGTGTGTGTGAGAGTGGTGTGTGTGTGTGAGAGAGTGGTGTGTTTGTGTGAGAGTGGTGTGTGTGTGTGAGAGTGGTGTGTGTGTGTGTGTGAGAGTGGTGTGTGTGTGTGAGAGTGGTGTGTGTGTGAGAGAGAATGGTGTGTGTGTGTGTGTGTGTGAGAGAGAGTGGTGTGTGTGTGTGAGAGTGGTGTGTGTGTGTGTGTGAGAGTGGTGTGTGTGTGTGTGTGTGAGTGGTGTGTGTGTGTGTGAGAGAGTGGTGTGTGTGTGAGAGAGTGGTGTGTGTGTGTGAGAGTGGTGTGTGTGTGAGAGTGGTGTGTGTGTGTGAGAGTGGTGTGTGTGTGTGAGAGTGGTGTGTGTGTGTGTGAGAGTGGTGTGTGTGTGTGAGAGTGGTGTGTGTGTGTGAGAGAGAGTGGTGTGTGTGTGAGAGAGAGTGGTGTGTGTGTGTGAGAGTGGTGTGTGTGTGTGTGTGTGTGTGTGTGTGAGAGTGGTGTGTGTGTGTGAGAGTGCTGCCTCCCGTATGAACAGTGATGATGAAGGTCAGAACTCACATACAAAGTGGTTTAAAAATTAATGATGAGCTCATAGTGGTTTCTCCCCTCAGTTCATTGTATTATCAAACGCCCCCCACCCCGCCCCCTTTTATCTCTGACGAAATTATTACAAAAGAATTATCTAGGTATGAAAGACTGGTTTCCCCCATAAAGACACACACAGCCGAGTCTGCTGAGGTCGTTCCCCCTGAGAACGAGACCCAAACCCAGTCTGGAACCCCAAAAACCACTGATGTTGCACTGACCCCAAAAGGGGGCTATCAACCAGAAAAAATACAGCGTATTGTCCTGATGATGTCAAACATTTTAGAAGTGAAAAAAATCTTTGTTACTTTAGAAATTGCTCGCTTGAAAAAAATCATTATAAACAAAGAATTTACTTTTAGAAAGTTTTAACATAACTTATTTTTAAAAGCTCTTATAGTGCATTTAACCCGTTTATTCTTCTTTTATCTCTTGCTTTTCATTTTTTTATGAATAGTATTAATGTTGCACGTCTAAACATTTAAGGAAACTGTAATGGAAACGACTTGCTATTCTAAGCCACAAAATATCACTTAGTGGTTTTATTCTCTCACAATTTTATTCCTAGTTCTTACACTGTAGAAAAAGTTTTAAATGGGAGACTTTTAAAAGTAAATTTTTTTAATGGAAATGAGACCTTTGTTTTTAACTGTGTGTATGCTCCTACCAGTGCCATAAAGAGAATGGTTATCTTGGATAAACTGAATAATACAGTATAATCACCAGCTCCAATACCAATGAGATAATTCTAGGTGGGGATTTTAACTGCACAACAGACGACCAGATAGGAACCACTGAGAACCTCATATGACCTCCTGTAAGAAACTGTGGGAGTTAATAGAGACCCATGAACTAAGAGACATCTTTTTACTATTTTTGTGGAGTAGTGTCCAATTCCTCCAGTAGAGTCCAAGTCACTAGGGGGCTCCCACATTAAGCTTCTACCACCATTCAGTCGGGTGGGCCACAGACTATCACGTGATTCCTCCGACCCAGGTGATGTCACCGACCATCTTTTGGAACTGCTCGCTCACGCACTTCCGCTTACATGAGCTCACAGACGCCCCTGATTGGCCGTAGAGCTGTATTAATGTGGGAGCACGAGTAACTCTTATCCCTCCCCTCTGAGAGAGCTCGGCCAATCAGCTCTCTCTAAACCTCCGGCTGTGTACAAAGAACACACATTATATGCTTAATATAGGTTCTTCCATGGTCTCAAAAAAAAAAAAAAAAAGACAGAAAAGACTCACGCATGCTGTTCCTATCGGAACCCACTGAAATCCATAAGCAGTCAGTCAGTTTCTACTTGAAGCTGTATAGCAGCAGGTGGTCGGGGGTACAAGCAGTAGAGGAGAGCTTTCTCAATAACCTACAGTACCACAGCCACTGAACTCGATGAAAAGTTGACCCTCAGGGAGCTTCAGGAGGCATGGAGAATGGCCAGGCGGCAGGCATAGATGGTCTCTCCCAGTAGAATTCTATTAAGCCTTCTGGGCAGCAATGGGTCAGGACATACTGGAGGTTCTTTAAGAAAGCGTGAAGGGTTTCAAGCTCCCATTGAGCTGCTGGAGGACTGTCCTGACCTTACTGCCAAAGAAGTTAGACCTTTCAGACCTGAAGAACTGGCGCCCAGTCTCACTGCTATCCACTGACTACAAGCTGCTTTTAAAAGAATTAGTCTCTTAAGACTAATTAAGGTAATGGAACAGATTACTCACTTTGACCACACCAACTGTGTGCCTGGCAGGTCGATATTAGATAACATTCATACACTTTATTCGTGACGTTTTGAACGTCTCCAAACTATTTGGTTTAAAGACTGGTCTTGTCTTCTTTAACTAGGAAAAGGCTTTCGACCGGGTTAAACACGAGTATCTGTGGAGAGCGCTGGACGCTCTTGAGTTCAGCCTTGGTTTCACAGCCTTGGTCAAAACTTTGTACAGTGAAATAGAGAGTGTGTTTAATGGTGCTTTATGTGGCCCTTTTAGATTTTACAGAGGCATTAGGTCTGGATGGCTGGAATGCTGTATTCACTAGGAATCGAATTGATTTCCTTCCGGTCTTAACATTACAAATTTTAACCCCCCTATCTGTCTCTCGGCATGTGCAGACAACTTGGTCGTAATAGTAAGCACACAAGCCAATGTAATCATATTGTGGCGTGGGCGGGGTTTCGGGTAACAACCATCATGCTCTGCGGGAGGGACTGTTTATGTGTTCACCGTGTTGGGGAAAGGTGTTTGGTTTAGTGGCTTCAGCCAGGGTATGTGTGATAGGGTGTTCTTCTTTTAAGCCGTCTCATGTGTTCGTGTTGTGAGATTGTGTGCTTGAATAAAATACTCCCAGCCATTTGCATTGGGCAGCAAGATAAGCTCGCTCGTCACTCCACCATCCTTTCAGGCGATAAAAACGCCACATTGGTGTCAGAAGTGGGATCATGGAGAGTCGCGAGTTGGAGCGCACCCCGGAGGAAATCCGGAGGATCCAAATGGGCCGCCGAGTAGCGGAGCAGCTGCGGAGAAAGAAAACCCTCCCTGATGGGGCTAGTGCGGGCAAAGAGCGGCGACCGGAGCGGAGCGGCGCGTTCCAGGTTCCGGTATTGGACCTCGGGGAGGAGTCCTCCAGTGACGTGGCGCCGACACCGGAGCAAGCTACAGCTCCGTGCCCCGTCCGCCAGCGAAGCGACCTACAGCTGCGCCTGCCGGCCTACAACGGCGCCGGCGATCCCCACGCGTTCATCGCCCAGGTAGAGCTAGCCGCCAAATTCGCGGGCTGGTCCCCGGCAGAAACAGCCGTCCGGGTGGCCCTCTCGTTGGAGGGTGATGCGCTGCGGGCGTTGCAAGATCTCCGGGCTGATGAGCGGGACGACTGGTTAAAGCTGCAGCAGTCGCTCTGTTTCCGTTTCGGCGCAGGAGACCGTAACGAGGCCGCGGGCGAGGAGCTGGCAACCCGCGTGCGGAGCGCCTCTGAGCCACTAGGGGCGTTCGCCATGGACCTGCGATCTCTCGCGCGCCAGGGCTACCCGGATTTCGGACACGGCCAGCAGGAAGAGCTAGCTCGTCACGCGTTTCTTCGGGGAATCCGGCCGTACCGCCTTCGCGAGCACCTCCGGTTAGCGGCACCGGCGTCGCTGTCCGAGGCGCTGCGCGAGGCTGAGCGCGCCGAGCCCATCTTGGGAGAACACCACGGCGAGAGAGCCGAGCGATCTTCGGTGGCTCGCGGCCGCTGGGGAGGTGAACCTAGCCGGGGACAGGGCTACCCGTCGCGGCTAGGCCTCGACCCGGCCGGCGAGTTTCCGCGACAACGCCAAGGCCAAGGATACCGCTGCAACGTTCTCCGGCCGGAGGACAGCGTACCCCAGCAGCCGTTAAACTAGCTTCGGGGGGCGCCGAGGGGAAACCGCCTCCCACAGCCATCTTTGTTCCCCCAACTGCCGGATTTAACTTCCGGTCGGGACGTGTCGGAAATCGCGCGGGGGTCTACGTGGACTGCGGCCTGGACAACGTTTCGCTGCGGGCGCTCGTGGACACCGGCTCTACAGTTTCGCTGCTGCGCGGGGGATTGTTGAAGCGCGGAGAGCGCGGTCGTGTGCTGCCGGACCCGGCCGTGAACATTCGCACCGTGTCGGGAAGTTATTTGAGGATACGGGCCTGTCGCACAGTGCGAATACAAGTAGGTGCAATCATTCTTTTTCACCCATTCTTTGTGGCGGATATCGAGGATGATTGTATCTTGGGATTAGACATTTTGGAAAGGTGGGGTGCGGTACTGAATCTCGCAGACGGGACTCTGCGTGGTAGTTTCGGTTTAGCTAGGTTGCTAGTGCCCAAAGCGCGGCCGGACGAGTTAGTAGCACGCACCAGCGGGGCGGAACTTCCGGTGGTCGCGCCATGTAAACATCCGGTAGCTGTCCGAGCGAGAATAATGGCCGAGCTGATGCGGCGTAGCAGTGTAGGGCTAAATCAGACGCAGACTGACGCCGTGAAGTCCCTTTTGCACGAGTTCGCCGATATTTTCGCAGTGGATGAGCGCGAGTGCACGCATACCGATTTGGTGCAGCACCATATCGATACGGGTAACGCCGCTCCTGTTCGGTTACATCCGAGACGTCTCCTGTTAGCTAAACGAGCTATAGCCGAGCAGCAGCTGCGTGAGATGGCCGACTCGGGCGTTATAGAGCCAGCATCCGGACCGTGGTCTTCACCCGTTGTACTGGTGCGTAAAAAGGACGAATCGTGGCGGTTTTGTGTGGACTACCGGCGGTTAAACGAGGTGACGCGCAAGGATTCTTATCCGTTACCGCGAATAGATGATGCGCTGGAACACGTTGCGGGCTCGGCGTGGTTTAGCTCGTTGGATCTGCGTAGCGGGTATTGGCAAGTAGAGCTCGCCCCGGAAGCACGACCCAAAACCGCGTTTTCGATCGGACAAGGTCTATGGCAATTTCGGCGCATGCCGTTCGGCCTCTGCAACGCTCCCGCTACGTTCGAACGGTTGATGGAGAGAGTATAGACAGAGATCCCTCGCAACCGTTGTGTCGTCTACTTAGATGATTTATTGGTGCACGGCAAGGATTTTGCGGTCGCGCTAGCTAACCTACGGGAGGTGTTTCTAGCTATCCGGCGGGCGAATTTGCGGCTCAATCCCAAAAAGTGCCAGTTGTTGCGGCAAGAAACTGTCTTTCTGGGACACGTCATTAGCGCTCAAGGGATTGCCACCGATCCAGCCAAAATTGCCGCGGTACAGAATTGGCCTGAGCCGTCAAATGTGTCGCAGCTGCGCACCTTTCTCGGGTTAGCGTCGTATTATCGCCGGTTCGTGAGGGATTTTGCTACGATCGCCAGCCCGCTGCACGCGCTCACGAGAAAGAACCAGCCGTTTCGCTGGGACAGGGAGCACGCGCGTGCGTTCACACGGTTACGGGAAGCTCTGGTTACGTCGCCCGTTCTCGAATATCCTGATATAGCTCGTACGTTTATTCTCGACACGGACGCGAGCGATGTAGGGCTGGGGGCCGTCCTGTCTCAGGTTGCCGGGGGCAAAGAGCGTGTTGTCGCGTACTTCAGCCGCGCGTTGTCTGGGCCGGAAAAGAATTACTGCGTCACGCGGCGCGAGCTGCTTGCGGTCGTCGCGGCCCTTAAGCATTTTAGGCCGTATTTATACGGGCAATCCTTCTTGCTGCGGACCGACCACGCTTCGCTGGTGTGGCTGCTCAGTTTTAAAGAGCCCGAGGGGCAGTTAGCGCGTTGGCTCGAACGGTTGCAGGACTATCATTTTACCGTTCAGCACCGAGCGGGAAAATTGCACGCTAACGCCGATGCGTTATCCCGCCGGCCGTGCAGCAAGGAGCGTTGTCGACACTGCGAGCGGGTTGAAGAGCGTGTGGGTGGTCACGACATTGAACACACCCCGACCCCCGTGAATCAGAACATTCTCCCTGCGCAGTCTTCCGAAGCCCCCGTCGGTAATCGGCCGTCCGAGCCGGCGTGCAGCCGAGTCACTGCGGCACCTACACCATCGCCGGTGGTCGTTTTGCCTGTGCCACAGATGGACTGCGATCAGCTAATGGTCGAGCAGGAGAAGGACCCGGCATTGCAGCGGGTATTAAGTTGGGTTAACGCGGGCCAGAGACCGGATTATGCCGCAATCGCCCACCTGGGACCCGAAGAAAAAGCTCTCCACTCGCAGTTTCACCGACTAGCGTTGCGGGGGGGCTTACTCTACCGCCAGTGGGAACGGCCGTGTGGCGCTGGCGAATCTTTTCAGCTGCTGGTGCCGCGGACTTTGCGGGCATGTGTGCTGGGGATGGTTCATGGGCACGCGGGTTCGGGACACTTTGGGGTAACTAAGACACTGCGGCGGTTGCGTGCTCGGTTCTACTGGCCGGGTTGTCATACTGACAGCGAACTTTTTGTTCACAGATGCGATGTCTGCACGGCAAAGAAGGGCCCTACCCAGCGCTCGCGAGCACCCTTGCAAGACTTTCGGGTGGGGGCGCCCATGGAACGTATGGGCGTGGACATTCTGGGGCCGTTTCCCATCTCTGATCGCGGGAATCGTTATGTGCTGGTGGCCATGGATTACTTCACCAAGTGGCCGGAGGCGTTCGCTGTTCCGGATCAGAGCGCTTCCACCACGGCTCGAGTGCTGGTGGATGAGGTGTTCAGCCGATTCGGCTCCCCGGAGCAGTTGCACAGTGATCAGGGGCGTAACTTCGAGGCGGAGGTGTTTGCGGCGGTGTGCGAGCGCCTCGGGGTGAAAAAGACCCGCACCACGCCCCTGCATCCACAAAGTGACGGCCTCGTGGAGCGGTTCAACCGAACACTCACCACCCAACTCGCCGTGCTTACCAGCAACCGGCAAAAAGATTGGGACGAGCATTTGCCTCTCGTGCTTTGGGCGTATCGCACAGCGGTGCAGGAGTCCTCGCAACTGACGCCAGCTGCGTTAATGTTCGGTCGCGAGTTGCGCACGCCTGTGGATCTGGTGTTCGGGCCCCCGCCTCAAGTGGATTTACCCACGAAACCAGGTTTGGACTATTTTTATTCATTGAAAGACAAACTGTTTCGTGTCCACGAATTGGCGCGTAGACACTTGGCGGACGCCGGGGTTAAGCAGCGCCGCGTGTACGATACCCACAGCCGGGGGCGCGACTTTGCTACTGGGGAGCAGGTTTGGGTGTATTCCCCCGGAAGGAAAAGGGGGCTCTCACCTAAGCTTATGTCGCACTGGGTGGGCCCCTGCACGGTCGTCGCACAGCTCTCTGATGTGGTCTACCGGGTGCGGTTGACGGGGCGGTCGCGATTGGTCGTGCTCCACCGGGACCGGCTCGCTCCCTACCAGCCCCACGTCAGCAAAACATCGAGCTCTGTGGAGGCCGGTCCGCCTCAGGAAGAGGGCTGTGCCCCGCCTTCCCCCGCAAAAAGACTCCGGCGTTCACAACGCCAGCGCCGCCCATCGTCACGCCTGCTAGACTGAGTTCGCCATGGTGACCGGGGACGGTCACAGCTCGGGTGGGGGCAATGTGGCGTGGGCGGGGTTTCGGGTAACAACCATCATGCTCTGCGGGAGGGACTGTTTATGTGTTCACCGTGTTGGGGAAAGGTGTTTGGTTTAGTGGCTTCAGCCAGGATATGTGTGATAGGGTGTTCTTCTTTTAAGCCGTCTCATGTGTTCGTGTTCTGAGATTGTGTGCTTGAATAAAATACTCCCAGCCATTTGCATTGGGCAGCAAGATAAGCTCGCTCGTCTCTCCACCATCCATTCAGGCGATAAAAACGCCACAATATTAACAGCAATTTAAAAACCTTTCTTTTTTCATCATCATTGTTTGATAAGTTTTATCATCCGCAAAAATTATTTGGGCTAAAAATGAAGCCATTTTAGTTGGAAAGTCGGGCGGTGAGCAGCCTACATTACCTGGAGGCCTGGTGTGGAAAAAACAGGTGGGTTTAAATATTTAGGCAGCAATGAACTTTTTAATAAAAACTGGGAAGGCATTATAGAAAAGATAAATTGCAGACTGAGCAGGTGGAAGTGGCAAAAATGTCTCACAGAGGGCGTGTGCTAATCATTACCAACTGACATGTGTGGACCCACCACCAAACCTGCTAGCAAAGATCCAGGCCCGGTTCATCTATTTCTTCTGGGATGGACTTCACTGGATCCCACAAAGTGTCCTTCATGTACCAAAGGATGAGGAAGGGCAAGGACCAATCCGTCTATTCAGCAGAACTGTGGCCTTTTGGCTTCAGTTTATTTAAATACATCTTACTAGCCCTAATGATCTACAGTACTGCTGTATGGTACTGCACTAACATCACAAGAGCGTGTTCAGCTGAAGAAATACAAAATCGTCAAGTCTGGTCCTACATGGAAGTCTTTTCTCCAGCTGTGCATCGCCCTAGACCTGGACGGATGCAAGGGTCCTCTCCTCCAGCGCCGTGGTAAAGGTGAAATAAACATTGGGACAATGTCGGGTGAGCTACTATAGAGAGCCTGTGTCCCAGTTTTAAATACAAAAAGACTGACTGGGAGGGTGGACACACCATGGCGAGAGGTACTGGTTTTTAATAATGATGTTAAACCAGAGTGGAGCGCGCTGTACAAACCACCACTGAACAAGAAATTAGCTGACCTTCAATGGAGGATTTTACATGGTACTATTGCTGTTAATTCTTTTATTTCCATCTTAAACCCCGAGGTCTCAAAACAACGCCCGTTCTAAAGGGAGACTGTTTGTTTTTTTATAGACAATTTTACTTTCTTGTTTACCAAGGCAAATTAATTTTATTGTTTAATGTGACTAGCACAAATAAAGGAATGTTAAAGTCAAAGTCTCTCTCTCTCTCACTCTGTCTCTGTGTCTGTCTCTATCGCTCTCTCTCTCCCTCTGTCTCTCTGTCTCTCTCTCTCTCCCTCTCTCTCTCTGTCTCTCTCTCCCTCTCTCTCTCTCTCTCTCTCTCTCTCTCTGTCTCTCTCTCTCTCTGTCTCTCTCTCTCTCTCTCTCTGTCTCTCTCTCCCTCTCTCTCTCTGTCTCTCTCTCCCTCTCTCTCTCTGTCTCTCTCTCTCTCTCTCTCTCTCTCTCCCTCTGTCTCTCTCTCCCTCTCTCTCTCTGTCTCTCTCTCTCTCTCTCTCTCTCCCTCTCTCTCTCTCTCTCTCTCTCTCTCCCTCTGTCTCCCTCTCTCTCTCCCTCTGTCTCTCTTTCCCTCTCTCTCTCTGTCTCTCTCTCTCTGTCTCTCTCTCCCTCTCTCTCTCTGTCTCTCTCTCTCCCTCTCTCTCTCTCCCTCTCTCTCTCTCCCTCTGTCTCTCTTTCCCTCTCTCTCTCTGTCTCTCTCTCTCTCCCTCTCTCTCTCTCTGTCTCTCTCTCTGTCTCTCTCTCTCTGTCTCTCTCTCTCTCCCTCTGTCTCTCTCTCCCTCTCTCTCTCTGTCTCTCTCTCTCTCTCTCCCGCTCTCTCTCTCCTCCACTGGTTTAGAAATAGCGTGTGAACTCTAAGCGAAGGTTTAAGAGTCAGGTAACAATTCATTTGAATCTGAATGCAGTAGTAAAGGATGCGATTGTGAGTCTCAGAAGCCGCTGCACAGATCTCAGGCATTATCTCGTGTACGAGGTCTTTGTGGTGATTGATGAGGCCATCCGAGTGCAGCTGGTGCAGGATGGGTGGATGAGGTGTGGAGGAACAATCAGCTGGCACATTTCCGGTGATTAAGAGTAATGAAGGGGAAGGAGGCAGGTTCAGGCCCACTGATAAGCAACCACAGTGTGTAATAAAACTCACTGTGTGTGTGTGTGTGTGTGTGTGTGTTTATTTTTCATTCTGAGCGTGTTACTAAATGTTTGAACAGCAGTCTTTAAGACCTTGAGCTTTGCTACGTATTAAAAAAATCGATTTCCAGGTGAGTGAATGGAACGATGATGAATACGTCTAATCACAGACCAGCTTCATAGGAAATATTCTCTAATAATGTTTTACCTCCGTCTCTCTCTCTCTCTCTCTCTGTCTCTTTGTCTATCTTTCTGTCTCTGTCTCTCTCTCTGTCTCTCTCTCTCTTGTATTGATTCACTAATTGACATTCCATTCCATCTCCAGCATTAGAAATACACACAAAAAACACATGAAAGCAAAAAACAAACCACAAGGTCAAACAGAGTGACACATTTATGCCTGAAACATAAATACATGAGAGACGTGCCAAGGAACACAGGAGCTTCCACTGTTTATAAAGCCTTTAGGACCATCAAGAGTTCTCCTAGACCTACAGTAGAAGCCATCTGACAAATGTTTTTAACAAATGTTTTTGTCAGAGGGCAAGAACCTGAAATTCACCCTGATGGAAGCTGTCTGAGGAACCACCGTCCTGAAGAACTTATCATTCAGAACTTTACGGATATACTTCATGACATGGTAAAGTTCATCAGAAGACTCCTAAGTCTCTTGTGATGAGATGTTTGTGATGAATCTTCAAGCGTTCCACCAGAAGAAAACCAGACAGCACTCATCACCTGGACAGTTCCTCCCTGTGGAGTTTCACATTACTGCAGAAACCTGCTCCTCATCCAGCCTGACAGATCTCAAGATGTTCTGCAGAGAGGAACATTTTCAGCATTTGAACATTTTATGTTTTGCAAAAACTTTAGCTAAAACCAGAATGATATTCAATTATAGAAATGTTTTTTTTTATCAGATTTGTATATGTCTTTGTTTGATTGTTATGGTTTTGTTTACATTTCTGTTGTCAATCATGTTACAGTGTGTGTGTGTGTGTGTGTGTGTGTGTGTGTGTATGTGTGTGTATGTGTGTGTGTGTGTGTGTGTGTGTGTGTGTTTATGTTGATGACATCACAAAAAAACCACCTCATGGAGTCTTGATGTAGTGACGTGTCCTGACGTGAATGAGCGCTCTGAATTCTGCACAAAACGTGATAAAAATAATTTCGTGTTCCTGTACCTCCTTCCTCCTGCGCTTGTCTCCATCTCCTTTCTGTGGCAGATTGTTGCTTCATCCACCCACTTACCTGCTCCCCTCTGCCTCTAATAACATCACACTAAACTTTGCTTTTCCTCTCCTTCTCCTGCGCTGCCAGATTCTCAGTCTCTTAGCAACGTGACTCATTCCCTCCGAGACCAACAAGGCAGATGAAGTTGTGTGTGTGTGTGTGTGTGTGTGTGTGTGCGCGTAATAATAGTGTCTTCCCAGTTGTGTACTTATCACATTAATATCAAAGTAAAGGAAGCAACAGAAGCAGCAAACACTCAGAACAACAGGAAGAAAGACACTGTGTAAGTAAATGAATAAGTGTGTAAGTGTGTCTACGTTGTACAGACAGATAGATGGACACACACACAAACACATACAATCACTTTAACAATGACAACATTTAAAACATTATGCATTCAGGATATGTATTTAAATTAAATAAAAATCGATTTATTTGCTAAGTGCACAAGTACACATGTAGATGAGAACACAACCCCATGAGCTGTTCCTTCAGCTAGGAGTAAGGTTCTAGATCACTCTGTAACTTTAGATGGCCTTTCTGTTCCATCAAATGCAACAGTGAAAGACCTTGGTGTGATTATAGATTCCAGCCTTTCATTTGAAGCTCATGTAGATAATATTACCAGGATAGCATTCTTTCACCTCAGAAATATTGCCAAGATAAGAAATATATTGTCGCTAAACGACGCAGAAAAACTAGTTCATGCTTTTATCACCTCTAGGTTGGACTATTGTAATGCCTTACTGTCTGGTTGTTCAGCTAGATGCATAAATAAGCTTCAGCTAGTCCAGAATGCAGCAGCGAGAGTCCTCACCAGAACCAGAAGATATGAGCACATCACCCCTATCTTATCTTCACTCCATTGGCTCCCTGTGAAATTTCACATTGATTATAAAATACTACTTTTGACATATAAAGCATTAAATGGTCTCGCGCCGCAGTACCTGAGCGAACTGCTAGTGTCCTCCTCACTCTCATTGATCACTCAGGTTTGCTGACGGTGAGGTGATTGGTTGCTTTACATCTCAGTTCCCCCTCATGTCTGTGTTTCCTTCTGGCTCCTCCCTTTTAGTTATGATGTCATAGTTATATGTCCTGCTGGAGTTCCTGCTTGCACTGTACAGTAAATATACTTTTTCCTAAACCATCACTGGACTCCTAACTCCTAATGGTACGACAGCGAGCGGATGGTAAGACAACTGGGCAGTGCTTGTGATGACATGGTGTAGATAATCAGACCCAGATCAGGACGGGTTCCCGTTAGAGCCCGGTTCCTCTGGAGGTTTCTCTCTCTTGTCTCCTCAGTGCTGTTCCTTGACACCTTCACCTCCATCATGCTCATTAGCGATAAATTTAAACCCACAAACTATTTTGCAGTTCATTTCACCGCCTCTTCCTGAATAGGTTTTTTTTTTCTTCTCTCCAACTCTGACCTCCGACAGAAACTGCAGCATTTTAACTGGCTTGAAGCAATCCGCTCATCCTGCTGTAAATGTTCAGCCTTTTCTCAGTTTGACAGGAAGCAGGAGACCTTCCTGAGGAATAAAAACAGCAGACACTCTCGCTGTGTGTGATAGTGAGAGGAGAGCAAATTAGGGGTGGTGACATTTAATTTGCCTCTTTTGACGACGTGCCTCTCAGCTCTCATAAAGCAGCGCAATTAGGAGAGATGAAGCACCAGGAGCTGTTTTACATCTCCACCTGTCATTCACTCCCGGGTCGGCTACAGGTCATGCAGCAGGAAGCGGAGTGGCACGGAGGCAGAGCCGTAATTAACGCCGCATTAAAGATGCAGAGCTGAAACTTCACTTTTCTCTTTATTCACTGTAATCCAGCTCACATCCCTTTAAAGCAGGAAACGCATGAAGGGAATGGAAATGACTTCATTTGTCCATCCTACAGGGACAGAGGGCAAAAATGTGTTGTTTAATATTAATCCCATGTGCGTCTGGATTCTCACACCAGCCTGTCTATAACAGCAGCTCAGGTTTATAATAACGTATGGTTTCTATAGTAACAGCTCTCTGACAGAGACACATAGACACACAGACGTTTGTTTTGTTTTTCCTGCAAGCAAATGTTTCTGTAAAATGTATGGAAGGAGTCTCCAGTGTCAGTGCTCTGCTTCAGAAGTAAAGGTGTAAGTGTACATTTTCTGTCTCTTCAGGACATATCTGTGTGTGTGTGTGTGTGTCTCTGAACACACAGGACAGCAGATGTTCTACAGCAGCAGGAGACAACCCCGGGCGTCGCTCCTGTCAGATAAGAAGAGGAACCTGAAGCTACAGGTCATATGGTCTCACCAACATCAGACACCAGAAGATTGGAGAAACATCACCTGGTCTGATGAGTCTCGGGTTCTGCTGGTCGGGTCAGGGTTTGGTGTAAACAACATGTACGCATGGATCCATCCTTTCATGCACATAGTTTAAATCCCACATCGTGGGTTGTTCCTGACTGTGTCCATCCCTTTACAGAATAACACACCATGACACACGTGAGTTAAAATCATCTCACACTGGTTTTGTGAACATGACGCCTTGTTATACACTTTGATATTTAATCCAGAGTGATTAGATATTCTCCTCCATGTTTTTATTTATTTTTACTTATTATTTATTTATTATTTTATTTGCTTATTTTATACGCTGAGATTGGACTTTTGGTTGTTGTATATTGTTTTATTAGGATTTGTAGCGCTCATTTTATTTTCTTGTTCTGCAGCTTCTTTAGGATTGTACGGCACTTTGAGTGTTGTGTGACTTTTACGTGATGGTGATGTCACCTGATCTCAGTCCAAGAGAGCGGCTCTGGGACGCGGTGGACGTGCAGCCCACAGATCTGCAGCGACTGCGTGATGACGTCATAGCGATATGGAGTGTTTCAGCACCATGTTGAATCTCTGGGGCGAAGAATTAAAGCAGTTCTGAAGGCAAAAGGGGTTTAACCCAGTACTAGCAGGGTGTACTTAATGAAGTGGCCATTCCGTGTAAGGTTAAAGTATGAGATGAACAGATGTAACTGGTATTTCATCAGTTGATTGATTGCTCTTTTCTAACCCAGTTATGCCATAGAGCTGCGTCTAACAGTATAATCAGCCAGAGGACGTATTGATTTTTGTTTAAAGAGAGAATAAGATTGCTTTGCTCATTTCAAGCTAATTGGATCAGAGTATAATTGTTCTGTTCCTGGAGCTCAAATTACTGAAAGGAACTAAAATATATCAACAAACTATACAATATGAATCATCAACCGGAGATAAGAGCTAACTAACATAAAACTGAATTTCCAATAAAAGAGTAAAACTATAAATGCACTTTAATAGAATTTCTCGTGCACGTCCTGATTTAACTGAAGCTGTAGGATCTTCCTCCTCTTCAGTGTTTCTCATCTTCATAAGGAGCATCCGGTTATCACTTAAACAGTTCTGTGGTTTGTTTCTCTGCAGAAAGCCTGAATGTTGGAGTGTGGAAGTGTAAATGATAGGGTTTCATATACCGTCAGGAAAGAGTACACACAAAACTGCTTCACACAGCAGAAATGTCGCCCACTGGGTGCTTTTTAAATGAAAACTTAACAATGTGCGACAACATTCTTACAAAAAAAACTGGTGATTTCTTCAGCTGCGCATCCTGGAAAAGTCTTACATGAAAAAAAAACCAGTGAAAATATAGTAAACATTCTGTTTACACTAACATCTCTACCTTATTTTCAGCGTCTTGCTGTTTGCACTATTTCTCCGTTATGTGTACAGGCCAATAAAACGATTGTAAGCTTGAGAATAATAAAACAATAAAACCAAACAAGGACAGTAGTGTTGATCATCAGAACACTTTAACACCTGAGCGTGAGATGAGATGAGATGAGATGAGATGAGATCTCCCTGAATGATTCCTCAACTGAAGTTTTATTAGGAAGAAAGAAAGAAGAGAAATTAACATTGAGAAAATATTTATTTCATTCATTTTTTTATGAAATATAGAAATCTAGGATTTTGGATGAACTTCACCTCCTACACACAGATTAAAAGAATTTATACATTTACATAAATATATATAAATATAAATATAAAAATAACAACAGGATATAGTGCAGACTCTCTGCTCAGTTGAATGAGAACATTGATTCTGACCCGAGCCTCCGTCCTTATCTTCTGCAAAGACAAAAGGAAGGCAAGAGAAAAGCCCACATGATTCTGCTGAAAAACTAAATAAAAAAAACAATAAAAAGAAGAGCAGACGGCTGACTGACACCCGGAGCACTAAGACAGAACTGCATTCAGACAGACTTATAAATAAATAAATAAAGGATTCTGCACAAACGGATGTGAAATAAACACACACACTGGAGCAGGCAGAGAGAGACAGAGAGAGAGAGAGCGAGAGAGCGCAGGGTTAACAGAGCCGTGGGCCTCGCTCTGCGTTCTCGCTCTGCGTTCTCGCTCTGCGTTCTCGCTCTGCATTCTCGCTCCTGAGCTAATGGCTTTGTTTGCGTTTGGGTCTGAATTGAATCTGAGCCGAGAGCTGAGTAATGCGCTGGTGGGCGGGTCTCAGTGGGTCGCAAAATATCCAATGAATCACAGAGACACGTTACGATGAGAGGGCGGGGCGGCTCACTAAAGCCCCCCATGACCCCCCCCCCACCATCACCACCACTGCTACATGGCTGTACGTAGCTGCAGCTGATTATTTTCCTGTAACTGCATGACGCTAACAGAGCTGTCAGTCAGAGGCAGCCTGTCCATTTAACTCGACTGTCATTTTAGATTCGATTCAACAGAACCGATGTTCACTGTCTGATTTGCCTAAAGCACCTCGAACCTTTACAGAAGGTGTTAAAACGACCACAAACATCCAATAAACTCCGAACTGCTGCGTAATGTGTGTTGCTGATTGTTAAAAAGTCACGTCTGATATACAGCAATAAACTTTTCCTTTTCCTCACCAGTACTCAGTAAGTATTTAAAAATGTTTTTAAAATGATTTATACCAAGCTGTGAATGTGAATGAGTGGTTGCTATGGAAACAATAACCTATTAGAGTAAGAGCATTAAAATAAACCTGTACCAGAGCTGCTGTTAGAGAGAATTAATCAACACCTTCTGACCAATCAGGATCAAAACAGTTTAGTACACAAGATCTTTAGAAACTATATATCTACACACACACACACACACACACACACACACACACACACACACACACACACACACACACACACACACATACTGTATAAGAGGGAACGGTTTTTCTCCTCAGGCTTGAGAAAGGCATCAGTGGCACAACACTTTCTCAAACACAACCTGCTTTAATCCAGGAGCGAACTGCATCGTGTGTGAAGGTGGAGGTGGAGGAGGTGATGAGGAGGTGATGAGGAGGTGATGGGGGGTAAAGAGGAGGTGATGAGGAGGTGAAGAGGAGGTGATGAGTTGATAAGGAGGTGATGAGAAGGTGATAAGGAGGTGATGAGAAGGTGAAGAGAAGGTGATGAGGAGGTGATAAGAAGGTAATAAGGAGGTGATGAGGAGGTGATAAGGGGGTAAAGAGGAGATGATAAGGAGGTGATATGAAGGTGATAAGGAGCTGATGAGAAGGTGAAGAGAAGGTGATGAGGAGGTGATAAGGAGGTGATGAGAAGGTAATGAGGAGGTGATAAGAAGGTGATGAGGAGGTGATGAGAAGGTGAAAAGGAGGTGATAAGAAGGTGATAAGGAGGTGATGAGGAGGTGATAAGAAGGTGATAAGGAGGTGATAAGGAGGTGATAAGGAGGTGATGAGGAGGTGATCAGGAGGTGATGTATCCTGTGCAGTACAGGACGTGTCTGAATGTTCGGAGAGAGAAGAATCTTATTTACAGCTTCTTCACCAAACATTTCTGAATGTCAAGTGTGTGGACTTACAGTGGATACAAATGTCCCTCTTTGTGTGTGTGTGTGTGTGTGTGTGTGAGATAGAGAGAGCGTGGGTGGAATATGAGTGAACAGTATGTTTGTAGTAGGAGGAGTGTATGAGACAAATGTCTCTCTTCATCATCTTCTAGAAGGTGTAATGCAGCTGGAATGTCTTGACGTGCAGCATGAAGACACACAGCTCTGTTTCTGATTTAATTACATGCCAGTTTGTGTGGAAATCGGCTGTGTGTGTTCAGGTATCAGTCATGCTGAATAAAAAAGCCATTAAAAGCCATGTAGAGTTAAAAATCTGAAAGAACAGTCATGAGCTCAGCTTTAAAAATGTTCTGATGTATAACGAAAAGGAGTCCCAAAGGAACATCATTTACAACATTTACATCATTTACACTCGATTTGTTTTGGACACACACGAGGCTTGAGCTAACACTTCAGCAAAGTTCCAGTTGTGGCCTAAACATCTGAGAGATATAAGAATAGAAATACTTGGGCTCTGTCGCATAATAACAAAGAAACGAACGAATTCACAAGTAGCTGATCCCCAGCGACGTGTTTTTATCTCCAGGTTCCTCTGGCAGCGGCTTCACGTTCCCGTTTTTCACGCCATTCATCAGCGCTGCGTTCGGCCCGAATCCGGGTCCCTTCCCAAACGTGTCTGCTCTCGGAGAGCTCGGCTCCGAATGGCCCGGAGCCGACGGCCTCTCGGAGAGCAAGGCGCGAGTGCACTGTGCGCTGCCGTTCCCGTTCTGAGTGATCTTGCAGATCTCAGTCATCTCTGTGACTTCCTCCCTGTACTCTTCTTCATCCTCATCTTCGTCTTCCCTTACAGCTCTATGCAGACTCTCGCGGGGCATCAGTATCTGCCTGCGCTCCTCCTGTTCCTGACGATCAGTGGGTTCGTGGCTCTCGACCCTTCTCGACGAGCGGCACAGCGCCTTCCTGAAGCCTCGTTTGAAGTTGTCAGAAAGGAAGCTGTAGACGATGGGGTTGGCGCAGCTGTTGGCGTAGGACAGCACCACCACAAAGTAGTAGAAGCCCTGCAGCTCACTCGGTGGTGGAAAGACAATCAGGTTGATGATGTTGAGGGCGTAAAACGGCAGCCAGCAGAAGACGAACACGGCCACCACGATCACCACCATGCGCGTGACTTTGCGCTCAGACTTGCGCCGTTTGCTCGACGTGGCGTGGACTTTTTTGCTCGAGCTGCGAATCTTTACCACAATGAGCAGGTAACACATGCAGATGACCAGCAGGGGGAAGAAGAACCCTACAGTGGAGGTGTAGATGATGAACGCAGCACGGCAGATGGTGCAGGACTCTGGCCAGTTGATGTTGCATGTCCCCCCTGTCTCAAACACACCGGCGAAGACCACCATCGGCAGAACCACTATAAAGGACATCGCCCACACGGAGCCGTTCACAGCCTTGGCTACCTGCGGTCTCCTCCACCTTGAGGAACGGATAGGATGAACCACAGCCAGGTAGCGGTCGATACTCATCACCGTCAGACAGAAAATGCTGGTGAACTGGTTGATCCCATCAACGGTCATCACCAGGCGGCACATAAAGGAACCGAAAGGCCAAGACATCATGGCATTCTGGACGGCCAGGAACGGAAGGCTGAGCATGAAGAGCTCATCAGCGATGGCCAGGTTAAGGATGTAGATGTTGGTTACGGATTCCGTCTTGGAGTAGTGCAGGACGATGTGGATGACCAGAGTGTTTCCGCCGAGGCCGATGATGCACACGATGATGTATATGAGCGGGATGAGGACGCCTGCTACACTGATGCCCGGCCGGTTGTCAGCGCTGGTCCCATTGGTGCAGTTGGATATGTTGAAGGCGCACGTGGTGTTTGGAATCATCTCGTTGAGAAAGGTCTCATTGAAGAAGAATCCTGAGAGGGAAAGGTTGTTCCAGAGTTCTGCCACGGAAGAAGGGTCGACTGATGAGATGTCCATCACAGCTCTGATCTCTGCTCTCTCTCTCACACACATACACAGTGTTCAGCTCGGGGCCATCATCCTACAAAACAGCAAAACAGAACACAAACCCTCATTATGTTCCATGGTACTAGAAGAGTGTGAGAAATGTGCATAATAATACAACAATTTGGTGCATTGTTTTGTTCAAAACTATTACGTGTGTCAGAGTTTTCCCAGCTGGAGCGAGAGAACGGAGTGACGGTGATGTACGCGCAATAATAACACGAGTCTGGGCTGCTTCCAAACAAACCATCCGTCCAGACAGACACCAAGATGATGCTTTTAAATCACACCTCTGTTTTTCCCTGGCAGTCCAAAATGCTAATTAGGCAACGTTTAAACGCCTGATGCACAAAAGCAGCCGGAGCGAATCGGAAGAACGCGGTGCAAATACACAGAGACCCAGACGGAAAAACTAACAGAAGCCTTTAGAAGAGACTGAAACAATAAAGAGAATGAAAAGAAAGTGTGGAAGCGTCGTGAGAACGCTCAGGAGGTTCGCTGGAAATAGCAATTTGAAAAAACATAATTAAATGATAACATGCTGAGAAATAAAAATGTGGCGCTCGGCAATGAGTCAACCGGGAATTGATTAGAGAGCGAGATTGAGTAGCATAAGGACGCTGTTTGACCAGTGTGTGTGTGTGTGTGTGTGTGTGTGTGTGTGTGTATCGAACCCTCAGACAGTTTAAACAATGAGTTTTCCCACATGTCAAGCCTAGTCATTAACATTTAAAGCACACACACACACACACACACACACACACATACGGAAGCGCAGAGTTCTGTCAACATGTGTGTGTTTGAGTGTCGGAGCAACGCAGAAGGGTTACTCTCATCATCCTGAAGATTCTCCACAGCAATGCGGTTTATTATTTATTAAACATCATCATGTCCTGTTCTATCTGTTGATTTCATGTTTACTCGTCCTGAAGATGTGAGATGTGAGATGTGTTACACACACTCACACTGGAGACTCCTTCCACACATCTTATTATGACGGTCATGTGATCATCATCTTTTAACCAATCAGAGGACAGATTCTAACAGCACAGAGGGTGTAAGAGTATTAAACTGTCAGTTACTATCTGTATATTTATCTTTTGTAAGTTATTCTGCGCCTGTAAACTGAAGCTCTGGTGATGTGAACAGGTGGATACGGACCAGAATGCACCTGTGCCTTACTCGTCTCTAAATTGAGTTAGATTTCTCCTCTGCGCAGCTCAGCGCCTCTCAGTGATCGATGAGGGATCATTACTGCGCAGATGGAAGCAGGTCATCTTCTTTCTCTCTCTAGTTTTAAAACCTCTCTTGGAAAACAATTACTATCTCACATCCCTGTGGAACACACACACACACACACACGCACACACACACACACACACACACCTGAGTCGATGACAGACAGAAGGCTCGCTTTCATGTAACGGATACGGCACTTAAACGACGCGGTTCAGACCTTTCTGTATCACGCTGCTTGTGTTTGGCTGAGTTAGCACCCTGATGGTACTCGAGATCGGATCGGAATGACAGACGAGAGGTGCTAAAGTATAGCAGCAGGAAAAAAGTCCCAGGAATTATTTATGATATTCAATGACTGATATTTACGATATGCAAATAATCATACTGGTTATTTCCATCTTCTGTCTGTTAACAGAAGATCGTGTTTATGTGCATCATTATTACAGCATCATCATTAGCATTAGAGCTAGGGATTTCTCCTCTATCAGGCTGCCTATAGGAAATGTCATTATGGTCAAGTGTAGCACATACCATAATATACCATAGTGTTACCATGGTACCATAGCACTTTATGGTCGGGTACTGAGTCCCGTGGTAGTTCCGTGGTAGAACGATAAGACTCTAGTGAACACCCTGGCACTTATTGGGCACCACAGTGACTGCCAAAGTTCAGCAGGTATATAACAGGGTATGTTAGTACACACTACAGGTATGTTCAATGTGGTACCATAGTACTGTAGATATCTACTGAACCTTGCTAGCGGCTGTTGTACCCAATTAGTGCCATGATGTTGACCAAAGTATACTAGTGTACTAACCTTTGGAAGGAACCATAAGAGGTAAACTGGCACTGCATAACATATTCATGACAGTGATCCACAGAACCGTACTACAGTACATAGTAGAACCGTGCACCATATAGTATGGGCCTTTGTACCACAGTATGTACCACTGGAGAACCATGTACCACCGTATCAGCTAATAAGTACCGTGGTACTGTAGGGGTACCGCTGCACTACATATGGGGAAGTAGAGGACTTTCAGTTCCAACATGAAGTCTAAAAGCAAAACAAACAAAAAAACCCCAACAACCTGTTTTTCCTGATAAAATCTTACATTACATATCCAGAAATATTGTGTTAAAGTGAAAATAAATATTTATCATATGACTTTTTATGCATTTATTATAAGTTAATAAAATTGGTGTAGAGCTGAAAATTTCCTAAATGTGTCTGATTGTATCTTCAGGCTGAATGCTGGAGCCTGTACCTGAGACGGTGTGTTTATCACGACAGATTGTTCTGGTCAGATTTGCTCATCACTCATCAGCTCTCCACATGGAGCTGTTCTCTTAACCCAACGTGAGATAAATGTATATTACTGAGACCCGTCTTCCCTTTCTCATTCTGCAGCCTTGACCAGGATTCCATCCACTCCTCCACTCCTCCACTCTCCAACGTCAGGACCGCAGTCCGGACCAAACCAATTTCACACCTGACCAAACCTGCCGAACTTCCTCAGCAAAAGAACACTATCAGAACTTTAAGCGCACCCCGTCAGTCAGAGCTCATGCAATGCAAATATAACGAGTGTTAAATGACAGCAGCAGTGTTTATCTTTCCTCTTCCTGTCTAATGAGGCAGACTTTATCTCAGAGGCACAAATGCTGTCTGAAAACGGCGTGTATGTCTGTGGAACGCCTCGCTGCTTTAAACAGCACTCTGACACAGTGAGAGTTTTCCCTGTAAAACAGCTGATCGTTGTATCCAGCAGGGACTCTGCAGCGGGGAAAAACCCTCGAGCGTTTAGTTTCAGGAGAGACATAACATCAAAGCAGGTTTACAGTTAACCAGAGGTACATGATCTCCCTAAACAACGAGACGAAGGTGAGGAAAAGCCTCCTGAGACGACATGAGGAGGAAACCGTGAGAGGAAACCAGACTGAACAAAGTCAGAAGTCTTCTGGAGGCTCTGGAGAGTGGGATTAGACACCGGTACAGTCTCCGGGTATAGAAGCGTAAACACAACCAGGCGGAGAGTGTGTACAGCGTGTTTGTCATATAGCTGGTGATCTGCCGCTGTATGTGGTGCTCCTGTAAAACAGTAGTGATGTCATAAAAATCCCTGTGGATTGCAGCCAGAAGCCTGCTGAGGAGCGGCGACCGCCGGCACACACTAGCGCTCCCATCAGGCTAGCCCTGATAACCTCGTTTGAACAGGAACAACCGAAGTGCACACTTGTTTGATAAAATGCGTGCAGCTGTGATGAGCATGCTACCTTTTTCATTTATGTCGAGAGCTCCTTTGAGACCAGGAGCTCTGATTGACTCCGAGTGTCTCTCTCTCTCTCTCTCTCTCTCTCTCTCTGCTTTGTTGCCTGATTGAGTTCAGATGCTCTTTGCTTCTTCGTGCTAATTGCGAACAGCCGCCCTGTGCTTCTGGATGGCTTGTTGACACACACGCACCGCCTGTCTGCTGTCTCTATCATGTCTCGGCTCTCCTGGAGTTTAATACCCTGCCCTCTTTGATGCCAGACTCAAGCTGGGTCTTCAGGCTCCTTGACTGAGAGCTCGTGGATGCCATGAGACTTCTCGAGAGCAATAAAAAATGTCAGGAGATACAGAGCTCCACTGCTGTGTGCAACACATTTATTTTGATGATAATGGAACTGCATCATTAATAATTATTCAGTATAACAGGCGGTGCAACACAATGACACATCTGTATTTAATCCCAAAATGGGCGTGGTCTGAACTAGAAGGGTTTTTTTTATTTATTTTTTTTACATACTATATTTTCTACCTTTTTCCCACGCGGAGCAGGAAGTCAGTAAGGCCTGATATCGAAACCCTGTAAATGTTTCACTCTGCACCGTTCACCTTCACGCTGGTGTTAATGTTAACACACGCGGTATTCGTTCACTCGGTCAGCTTCATATCTGACCTCCTGCTCGCTGGCCGGCTCTCGTCTCACCCAGACTCACCCAGACGCTGTCACTCTCACTGACAAACTTTCTCAAAGCAAAAAAACTAAACTAATCCCCACCCCTTCTTTTTGCCGTTTGTGTTCTCATTCGTGTTTTTGTCGTGTAATAAACTCCTAGAATAAAGTAACGCCGCTGCTCCACACTTATCTGCACTCTGCTGCTGTTTACTCGCCGTCTCTTTATCAAGCCTTCTCGCAAACGTTCCACGCTCCCACAGAACCGCGTTACGAGAAGTGTTGAAGGTGAAAGCAATCTTATCTGCTGCTGCAACACCAATCCTGTCTGCTAACACACTTCTCAGTTCAAACAGGTAATCACGTTAAGGAAACACTCCGGGGCGAAGCGTGTTATTACATCCAGCGTGGCCATGCATCTCAATAAGAGCGTTAAACACTGAGAACCAGCGAAATTGAAATCGGTGACACTGTGGAAGCTAAATGAACATTTCTCACACAGCTGATCAAAAACAACACCGCTGCTGAACTGTCATGTGGAAGAACGAACCTCCTGAGACCCGGACTCCGCCGCAGCTTCCCGTCGCCGGTTCTATTTAGCACCTGATAGCTGTGACCTTAATCAGTGCCTTCAAACAGGATGAAATCCGGCAAAACACAATGGCACATCCTCATTTGTGGTCTCAAAAGGTTGTAGTCTGTCTTCTAAAGTTCAAAATCACTTCCATGTTTTAGAAGGAACCAAACAAACCTATGTGTCTGATATGAGACATACATCAGTAACTCTGTCTGTGAAGTTCTTTAAAAAAGTGGAGAAAAAAAAGGAAAGTTCTTAGAAATTAAAACTCTTAACAGTTTAAAAGGAGCAGTGGTGGTGTAAAGAGTTAAGGCTCTGGGGTTCAAGGCCCTTACCCCTATCTGCTCCAGCGGCAGTGTGTCCTGTCTGACCCTGCACTCTGACCCCAGCCTCCTCCAGCCTCCCAACTGGGATGTGGGAAAAATCATTAGACTTAGCTGTAAGGTACATGCAAGAAGTAATTGAAACTTAATCTTCAAAGTAGGACCCATTTTTGAAGCCAAAGGCTCTTAATAACCCAAGGAACCTTTGAGGACCACACATTGCCAGGCTTGCAGTGATGCTAATACTTTTACTTTTACGTCTGAAGGTTCTATGCAGAAATGAGTTCCTGCTGATTGTGGACTCCAAGTGAACCCCTGAGGAAGCCACTTTGGGGAAGATGTAGGCTACATGGCCAGCTTTGAAGCTCGGTTTAGCCTTTTCATTCCTGTGACATGAGCAAGCGTTTTTTCTGAGCTCTGCAAACGCTGCTCGATTAAGTCCTGGGGTTTGGGGTGATGAAACCGAGACCTGAGAAGAATGTGTATGTAAGAGACGGGCTTAAAGGATTCTGCTGTGTAAGAGTGAGAGAACCGAAACAGAGGGCATAGATCTGTGTGTGATGCTCCCAGGAACAGTTTTAGGGTTTCTGAACCCTGATGGAGGTCCTGTGGGGCGAGTCAGTGAGACGAGGTGGAGCATCATCACTTTTTCCTTTTTGCTGCTGCTGAAGCGCTCTGTTCTAGACGGTACTTAAATACAATTTTGGTCCAGGTGCACTTCAGTGACACTGAGTGTTTGTGCTCTTACTCAAGTCTATTTTGTCTGAGTACTAACCACATAAATTACACTTTAAGGTTTTATTTTATACCTTTAAAGAACGTGTTAAAAATCTCAAACAGCATTTTCTTCTTCCTTCCCTTTCCACTGGAGTAACTGACTCAATCATTTACCTCCATGTTGACATCATTAAATACTGATATTTCTCACAATTAAAGCTTACGTTTTTATTTTTTTTTATCTTTAGCCAGCTAATTATGTTTGTTATATAGTCTATGTAGCCGGCCAGGATGGATTCCCGTCTCTGTGTGCATGAAGTTCGCGTGTTCTCCCCGTGCTTGGTGAGTTTTCTCCGGGTACTCCGGTTTCCTCCCACAGTCCAAATATATGCAGGTTAGGCTAACTGACGTTCCCAAATACATTGCATTGGATTGGCACCCTGTCCAGGGTGTACCCCGCCTCGTGCCCTAAGCCTCCTGGGATAGGCTCCAGGTCCCCGCGACCCTGAATACAGGATAAAGCCGTGTAGAAGATGAGTGAGTGAGTGAGTGAGTGAGTAAGTGAGTGGGTAAGTGAGTGAGTGAGTGAGTGGGTAAGTGAGTGAGTGAGTGAGTGAGTGAGTAAGTGAGTGAGTGAGTAAGTGAGTGAGTGAGTGAGTGAGTGAGTAAGTGAGTGAGTGAGTGAGTGAGTGAGTGAGTAAGTGAGTGGGTAAGTGAGTGAGTGAGTGAGTGAGTGAGTGAGTGAGTAAGTGAGTGAGTGAGTGAGTGAGTGAGTGAGTAAGTGAGTGAGTGAGTGAGTGAGTGAGTGAGTGAGTGAGTGAGTAAGTGAGTGAGTGAGTGAGTGAGTAAGTGAGTGAGTGAGTGAGTGAGTGAGTGAGTGAGTGAGTAAGTGAGTGAGTGAGTGAGTAAGTGAGTGAGTGAGTGAGTGAGTGAGTGAGTGAGTGAGATATAGTCTATAATTTATCATTTAACTAGCTGCTCACAATTAGCATGTATTCCTGATGTGATATATATATAACAGTAGGATTATCTGAGTTAGCGTAATATTTTCCCTCTTACTGACTTACTGACCAGCGAGTTGTGCAGGGTGATGACGTCAGACTCTGCCCTTTTTTATCAGTTAAAAATATTCCGCTCTTATTTTGAGTACTCGAGTGTGCTTTAGGCTTTTAATTGCATAAGATTTTGATTCCCTCTGTGCTTTTCTGGCTGTTTGGAGGCCTCGCCTGTCTCTATGGAGGATACAAAGAAAGCACAGTAACATCTCTCACAAAAACCTAAATCTAAAGTGGAGAGAAATGACTTTCCTGAACGCGGTGTGTCATCCTCTAGCTGCATTGTGATGCACTGCGATCCTCTGAGAGAAGAAAGTGCTTCAAAGCTCTTAAGGCTCTCAGATGGACCAACACCTTCCCTTTAAAAGCTTTATCTCTATTGTTTTTTATTTTATTTTTTTATTCATGGGCCCCGTATGCTAAAGTGTAAAAAGTACTGAGGTTTACTTTAAAGCTGCTTTTAAGCGGATGCTTGTCTGAAAGCTGTAACGGAGAGTGTTTATAAGGTAGGAGAGGCTTCCTCATGGAGCATGAAGCTCATTTCAACCACAGGAACCAGGACTTTTGGTCGATTTTCAGGCGTAGCTGGTCCCACCTCCACCCCTCACTAATCCTAATCTGGGTTTTGTGTTCCCTGGTTTCGACTCTCACTGGTTCCTTACGATTGGGATTATTGAAGCTTTTACATAATAAAACCCATGGTGAGTTTATACACTTTTGTGAGTGTGTGAATGTGTGTGTGTGTGTGTGTGTGTGTGTGTGTGCCATCTCCACATTTCTTGATCTGATTGCCTTACATCTTTTCATGCTCATGGTTCCTCCACTGTTCCTGCACATAATCTAGAAATTCATCCAAGAACGAACAGACTTTCTCATTCAGAACATTCCCAGAACTTTTTACCTTGGTTGATTCCAAACAACATCATCTTAGAACACACAGCACCAGACAAACTTTATATCAAAATCCCCCTCTCTGTGTGTTCCCCCCTCCAACCCCCAAACACACACACAGAGCTCTTAGAGTGTTTTTTTCAGAAGACGTAGTGCTCTAAATGTCCCCTCACACACTAATGCACATCTTGGTGAAGCCCTGTACCAGGACTCTGCTCTTAAACACAACACACGTCAGATAAGAAAGCTTTTAGTCACAAATGAGCTCTGGTTCCACATGTTGCTGCTGTAGCGCAGGTTCAGGAGGCTATCGCTGCTTCACCATGATCTACAACTTACACGGAACACCAGCTCTGAGTGCTAACAACTCCAGAACGCTGAAATGACCACAAGGTGTAAAGAAGCAGTAAGTTATTGGAGCGAGCGTATCTATAAAAACACGAGATAAGTTTCGAGGTGGCACGGAGGCGTGTTCTCCCCATGCTTGGTAGGTTTCCTCCGGATACTCCAGTTTCCTCCCACAGTCCAAAGACATTCCCAAATTGCCTGTAGTGTGTGAACGAGTGCGTATGTGTGTTTGAACGAGTGCGTATGTGTGTGTGTGTGTGTGTGAATACTGAGATGGATTGACACCATGTCCCAGTGTTCTCCACCTCGTACTCTACGTCTCCTGTAATAGGCTCCGCCCCCGTGACCCTGAGACAATGAGACAATGAGTGAGTGAGTAAAGACATCAATGGACTTCTGCAGACAAAAATGTCCAGCATGTGATTAATATTTTTGCCCAGTGAGGACGATCAGTGCTGTCATAAAGAAGACGTCTTATTTAGAGAACCTCAGTGGACTTTCAGCACTGGACTGTAGACTGAAACTAAAACGTAACAGCGACATAAGCCAGAAACCTGGAACTTAAATACACAAACTGATTGACTGGTGAACACAAATCAGGTGCAGGTGACTCCTGGTGGCTGATGGGTACTGTGGTCCAGCGCCTCCATCACGCTACCCTGACAACCATGAACATGAACCCGATGAGTCACACATGGTTTAATAGCAGCTGTGTATTTTTAGCCAACTTCTGTTCTGATGAGAAGTCTGTTAGATCAGTTTCACAGCCTTATGGAGTGTGTGTAGTCATTTCTCCTCTTCTCTCTTCCAGGTCTGTAATTTATTACCAGTGAACATGGAGGACTGGGGGAAAAACCACACTCAACTCACACTCTGCCTTATATTACAATCCCACCTGTTATAGTGCATATGGGGTAAAAAAGTCAAAGGATTGGAGAAGCACGGGACTCGCGTGACTCCTGAGCAACAGCGGCGTTGGATCACTCTGAGACTGAGGGCTTTCATGGCTGTGGCTAATGGTGCGTTCAGCTGGAATACATCACACGCTCACAGATTAAACGGTTAAAGTCATGTCGAACCTGTCGCTAGGCAACTGAGAAATGCGGAATGGACGCCATGCATGAACTGGATAAGGACTAAAGGGGATGATGGGATGATTAGCTAGAGTGGCTAGCAGATAGTTTGTTAAACTCCTAAATCTGTAGACTGTAGCACGGTAATGACTCTAAACCGTGACTGCTAACCCGACATTCTGCATTTCACTGCACAATTATTTAAACCTTCAGGAACATCAGGAACATCGCTCATCACTCAAGCAGGAACATCACCTGAGGAGCTTCTTTTCCCATCACGATCGACTCGCACATCTTTACCACCGGACTCGGATGTTTATAATCTGAGTTTATAATTTATGTGTGTGTGTGTGTGTGTGTTTAGAGTGTTAGATATTTACTATATGCATCATTTTATCAAAAATATACGTTTCTCAGAATTAACCAGTTCGATTCAGAACCTCAAATGAACTCCAGTGTTTTAGACTTGACCTCTGATTCGTGTGAAATCTTTTTAAACCTGTTTACATTTTTATAAAATTCCTCAGTAAAGTTTGCTAACACACAGTATCTGGGATAATATTTGAGTAACATGTTTGTTCTGTGCGATCGCAGCGCACTCCACCTGGTCTCCACACTGCAGATTTCCTCTGGTCTCTAACCAAGAGGTCACCGCACGCGTTCAATCAATCCCGTTTTAGTCAGAGACGAAATAATTAATCCCAAAGGGAAATGGAAATGGCATTTCTCTATTGATCGGAGATACAAGATTCATTTCCTCTTCAAAAAAAAACAGTTTCTAACCTTATAATCAACCTTATGCTCAGAACTCATCCTGAAGAACATCTGGGCTCTCAGGTAGTCCTGGGATCTAAGGTCGGCTTAGTCTAACATCGATAGGGTCATGAGGTCAACCCGGTTCCAGATCTTTCCCCAGGGAGATCTCAGTGGAACTGCAGCTTGGTGTAGACGAGGTCTTGATTTATTCTCAGCCTCCTGCTTGGACAAAAAGGAAGGAAGGAAAGGAGGAAGATCCCAGATGGAGCCTCAGCTGTTCTGTACACTCCAAACCCGGGCAGCATATCCTTATATAATACAATAAAGTGTATAATACAGAAGCGATTACGAGGAGATGGTGTGATGGAGCGTTACCACCAGCACGTCCTCAGGTGTTTTATTCATTTACAGCTTCACCTCTGACTGTTACAAAGCACTGACGCTGGAGACTCCTTCCACTAATGTTACAGAAACATCTCCTTACATGTTAATCGCAGACTTTAATTAATCTGTATGTTGTGATCCTCTGTCCCTGTACATCAGCTGTTGCTATGAAAACGGTGAAATATCGGAGCGAGCGCATTAATATAAACCGTACTGCAGTCAGAGCTGCTGTTATAGAGAATTAATCAACACCTTCTGACCAATCAGACATCAGGACTGAACAGCACAAAACCACACTGCAGTTAATAATGAACGTATACTTAAATAGATATTAAGCTCAAGAGAAGCATTAGCTCCGCCCACTCAATGTACCTTAAATACCAGATTTTTTAAGCAGAAGTTGTGGCGTGTAAATTCCTGCGTCTTAGCGAGTGTCGTGTTAAAAACATGTCCATTACTGCTCTGGTTCGGCTCGCCGTCTGTGGCGTGGGCGGCTACACTGACACCACACGCCTGTACGTCTGTGCACGCTGAGACCCCTGTGGGTTCTCCTGCAGCCTCGAGCTCTCTCCTCCATACAGAAAATAACTTGTGATTATTAACACAGAGCGTCTCGAGAAAGACAAACCACCTGGCAGTCCAACAGGCGCCAGGACGCTCCGGTCGAACCCGCGGCTCCAGCTCGAGTCACTGTCACTGGAAGAGTGGAGAGAATTATCACTGGGTTGATTAGCAACACACACACTTACACACACACACACTTACACACACACACACACGCACACTTCGGAGCAAATTATCACACAGAGAAACCAAAGTGTGAAATATTGATAAAACCTGCAATTATCTTAGCAATCTTCTGCATCGATCATCTCACGCATTTCTGCAGAGACATTACGGAGAGACTTTTCTTTTTTTTTAGGAGTATTCAGTAAAATCCTCTATCCCTTTCAGGATGTGTTGAGATTGAGTTCAGGGAGAGGGAGTTTTATTGAGTAACAAAAGTAAAAAAAAATAAAAAATCATACAATAAGGACAAAGTGAAAGATAGAGAGAGAGAAAAAGAGAGAGAGAGAGAGAGAGACAAATAAAGATAAAGAGAGGAAATGGAAAAGAGGGAGCTGAAGAGAGCAAACACATTTCCGTAACCCAAGGTGCTGCGCTCGCAATCATAAAACGTTCTATGGTCAATAAATCATCTGCTCACGTTCATTGCCTTGGAAGCAAAAACCGCACAAGTAAATCATTGATGTGACTCACAAACACGTGTTTAACACGTCTAATGGTGGGAAAAATTCCATGATCGCAGCGGTGTTCCAGAGAGAGAGAGAGAGAGAGAGAGGGAGAGAGAGAGAGAGAGAGACAGAGAGAGAGAGAGAGGGAGAGAGAGAGAGAGAGAGAGAGAGAGACAGAGAGAGACAGAGGGAGAGACAGAGGGAGAGAGAGAGAGAGAGAGAGAGAGAGAGACAGAGAGAGAGAGAGAGAGAGAGAGAGAGAGAGAGACAGAGAGAGAGAGAGAGGGAGAGAGAGAGAGAGAGAGAGAGAGAGACAGAGAGAGACAGAGAGAGAGAGAGAGAGAGAGAGAGAGAGAGACAGAGAGAGAGAGAGAGAGAGAGAGAGAGAGACAGAGAGAGAGAGAGAGAGGGAGAGAGAGACAGAGAGAGAGAGAGAGAGAGAGGGAGAGAGAGAGAGACAGAGAGAGAGAGAGAGAGAGAGAGAGAGAGAGAGAGACAGAGGGAGAGACAGAGGGAGAGAGAGAGAGACAGAGAGAGAGAGAGAGAGAGAGAGAGAGAGACAGAGAGAGAGAGAGAGAGACAGAGAGAGAGAGAGAGAGAGAGAGAGAGAGAGAGAGAGAGAGAGAGGGAGAGAGAGAGACAGAGAGGGAGAGAGACAGAGAGAGAGACAGAGAGAGAGAGAGAGAGAGGGAGAGAGACAGAGACAGAGAGAGAGAGAGACAGAGAGAGAGACAAAGAGAGAGAGAGAGACAGAGAGAGAGAGAGAGACAGAGAGAGAGACAGACAGAAAGAGAGAGACAGAGAGACAGAGAGAGAGAGAGAGAGAGAGAGAGAGAATTTAATTTAATGTAAAATTAATTCAACAACAGAAATTAAACTGTAGCTCTGCCTAATCACAATAATTAGGTTTTTACAGGTTTTTCCTTCCCTGATTATTAATTGCACGTTGATTAACTGCCAGAGTAATAACTGTGATTAGTAATTAATACATTATACACATGGTTATATTTGCAGATGGACACGCCCATGAACAATGGTTTATTTAAATGAAACCCTCCAAGTTAAGCCCCTTATAACCGTATAAATGACTCCTGAGATACTGAACTATATTTTGCTGAAACTTCAGTCTTTATCCAGGAATAATATTAAATCTAACGCCAGCGATCTCCTCTCCATAAGCAGATCGAGAACGAGCTGCACGCCATTTTTCACTGAACTCAATTAGCTCTAATTACACAATAACAGACCCAGGTCCGGTCCCGCAGCGCGTACAGGAACGTAATGATAGCAGGCGTAATGAGTGCAGGAAGCCGAGTCACAGCTAACGGTGCGTAATGCTGTTAGCGCTGAGCCCCGCGGCTGAGAGAGCCCATGTCAATAAGAGTGTGTGAGGTCGACGAGAGTGACGGGGCGTTTGAGTGTCAGTAATTACACGCCGCAGAAAGAGAGATGCTAAATGAGTTTCAGAGAAAGACATGATCGAGGACGCGCTCGGAGGATTTGCAGTTTATCATCGGCCGTCCATGTAGAGGTAGTGTTTTATCTAGGGCTGGTGTGAGCACATAACTGAGCTTATTTAAAACAAATCATACAATAACACCAGCGAGGTGGAGATGCTCGTTTCCCCAGGATGTATTTCAAACAAATCATAGCAGTCACGTCCACAGCTGCTACTGAAACTACAACTCCCATGATCCTTCACCTGTTCACATGGGTACACACACCTTGGGGGGGGGGGGGGGGGCACCAGTAATAACTCCTCCTTCTAGTAATAACTCGCATTAAAACATTCAACTGGCGGTGAAAACGAGTTTGATTTTCCTGGGCCTGATTGGCAGGAGAGGAAATCTCTAGTGACATCTCCATCATCTTCACTTCTCCACTGAGCATCCAGTACATATATTGTAGCTATTATAGCTGAACTGCCTCCCACCCTACACACTGTATAAATGCAGATCATTTACTGCTTTCTGTTTCACCCAGATGAGGATGGGTTCCCTGTTGAGTCTGGTTCCTCTCAAGGTTTCTTCCTATTACCATCTCAGGGAGTTTTTCCTTGCCACTGTCGCCCTCGGCTTGCTCACCAGGGACAAACTGACCATTTTGATTCATACAAATTCACATTTCATACAAACTTAAATAATTCTTTTGACTGTGTAAAGCTGCTTTGCGGCAATGAAAATTGCTAAAAGCGCTATACAAATAAAATTGAATTGAATTGAATTGAATATACACTGATGGACTGATAATCGAGGACGTTTACCTTTGACCCCAGAGCGCAGGATTAACACCTGACAGATTTATGAAGCTCAGACCCCCTGCGGCGTCTCGGCGAGGTTATCAGGTTGGACTAAACTGTACATGTCACTGATCTCGGTTCCTTCATGACGCAGTAATTGTACAGATCAGCCTGGGTCTCAGCAGTGTTGTGCTGATCTTACGGAAACTATTTTTATTCCAGCTACACGTGTAGGCTGGACTCTGCAGGAGGACGTCTCGGTGGTGAGATGTGGAGTGTCTGTGCAGCCAGCAGCTGGTTGGCATTTCTGTCCAGCTCGGCGCTCTCACTCCTCAGCTCTTCAGACAGATCAGTTGAAGTGTCTGTAGCTGATGAGATCTCAGTATAAAACACACCTCGGTTGCTCGGAGGTCGGGGCAGCTCTGATGGGTGAAAATAAATCTGTATTCACGTTGCGGAAATAAAATTTTAATAAGCAAGAACTCTAACACGCTGCCAATTATGTGCTTCAAAAATCTAATAAGAAGCGTTTTACTGTTATAACATTAGCAGTAAACTGGTTTCGCTGTAATACTGACTAAAAGACGCGTCATTATCTGGTGTAAATAAAATTTTATTGGACACACAGTAAAAATCTAGTGTTCCAGGTCACTGGAGGTCTTTCTGTAGAATTCTATTATTTTTGCTGTAGCTGCGTCCGCAGCCTGCAATGTCTCGAGGCGAGACACCAAGCTTACGTCTACAGCACACAAGACACGTTGTCCAACTCCGATTATTGGGTCGGATCGGATTTGCATGTCATGACGGGTCGTGTTTATAATTCCAAGTGACTTTTATCTGACTCTAACGTGGATGTGTCTGTCCTCTGTGCATGCACTCTGGAGGACGGCGAGCTGTTAGTCGGCTGTATTTTTTACATATGCAGAAGCAACACGTCACATGAATTCCCATCTGCCTGATTCAATTCACTGCCTAACCCGTCGCCGTCACCCTCGGCTGCTCATCAGAGACATATCATTCATTCCTTCATCTCGTTATTATATAGACACACACAAACACACTTCCATTCATTTTCTTTTTTAAATTTTCTTTTTATTTTTGTGCAGCTGTCACATCACATGATCATTAGTGGTCCAGACTCCGTGCAGACCATCCGGATAGTACAGCGCTTTACTCTTTACACATTTTGTTATTTTGTTACATGCTTATTCCAAAATGAAATTCCAAAATCTTTGCTAATTCAAAAAAATAAATAAATAAATAAAATTCTGTGGCGAGAGGAGAATCTTGTAGAAGAATAACAACCTCTGCAGCGCTCCACCAACCAGGCCGGTATGGTATAGAGGTCAGACAGAAGTCACTGCTCAGTAAAAGGCACATGACTCTGCCTGGAGTTTTCCAAATGAGAAACTGTTTTTTCTTTTTCTTTTTTTTTTTTCTGAAGCCCCTTTGGCACCAATTACAGCCTCAAGTCTTTTTGAGTTTGACGCTACAAGATGGTTTTCTTCTGGAAGGTTCTCCTCTCTCCATAGAGAAATGCTGGACCTCTTCTAAATTGACCGTTGGGTTCTTGGTCACCTCCCTGACTAAGGCCCTCCTCCCCCGATAGGAAAAGTCCTACTTCTTTTATTTAAAGATGATGAAGGCCACTTTGATCATCTGGACCTTCAATGTTGCAGAAATGCTTTCTGTACGCTTCCCCAGATCTGTCTCAGAGGTCTACAGACGATTCTTGGACTTCATGGCTTAGTTTGTGGTCGGCCGTGCACTGGTAACTGTGGGACACTATATAGACAGGTGTGTGTGTTTCTAAATCATGTCCAATCAACTAAATTTATCACAGGTTTACTCCAATCAAGTTGTAGAAACATCTTAAGGATGATGAGTGGAAACAGGAACACCTGAGCACAATTTTGAGTGTCATGGCAAAGGGTGTGAATACTTATGTACATGTGATAAAAACTTTTTTCAAATTTGCAAAGGTTTCAAATAAACTTCTTTCGTGTTGTCATTATGGGGTATTATTTGTAGAATTTTGAGGAAAATAAAAAATTCAATCCATTTTGGAAAAAGGCTGTAACAACAAAATGAAGCGCTGTGAATACTTTCCGGATGCTCTGTACACTTGTGTATTAGTTCTCTCACATACACCAGGTGGTTACTTGGTTTGTTAGCACCAGTAAACACAAGAAAAGAGGAGGACAAGGAAGTTCTCACGTGCCTCCCTACTGTACACAAAGATTTCGGAGAAGACAGACCATTCTCAGGTACGATTGCTTCTGGATCTGATTTAATTCGTGCCCAAGTGTGTTCGGGCAGTAACTTTCCCGAGAACACCTCTTCAAGAGGGAACAGTTCCCAGGCATGGTACGATTGTGTTCTCACTGATCAACATGAACCAGACTTTGGGGTCAAGTCTCGCCAGAAACGATCCCGGAGCCCTAATGTGAAAATGCTTAAGGAGTGCTGTGGCAGTTAAAAAGTGTCGGGCTCCTCATGGTATGTTTATTATAAGGGGCCCAGAGTCTCGAGTGGTGCATCGGGTATATCTAGTCTAGTCCAGTCTAGGATTACATACGAAAGCAAATTTCATCAGATTTGTGAGTTCAGGCAGGCATAATCAAAAAGATGGCTGGTGATGTAAACGTAGCGCCACAAACCCAATTCAAGACCCAATATTAAAGAGTAAAGGAGCTCAGTCTGAGGTAAGGGTGTGCGCTCTGATCTCAATCATGAGCTGTTCAATATAATGTTGGTTATAGGGAGGTTTGCTTTATCGACCCGCAGGCGATAAGGTCTCTCAACCACAACCACACCACTATGCAGAACTACACAATATTTTCATAATTGGTCAAATCTATCAATCTTCTTACATCCATGAACACTATGGACAATTACACGCTCACCTTCCTTCATATATACACTACATGTCGTACGTTACATCCTGGACCATTGCACAAAGACACTTTAATAACTTTGCACACCTACCTTCACAACTACACTACATTTTACAGTTTTACGTTTACATCCTGGACCAGTGCACAAAGACACTTTAATAACCTCTGCACTAAGACACTTTGTTCTATGCATATTTGCACACACCGTACAGTATATTTCAATTTGCACAGTAGATTTCTATTTTGTACATCATATTTCTATTTTTATTTTTAGTTCTATTTTTTTTTCCTAGCACATTTCTATTTTTATTTTTAGTTCTATTTTTCCTAGTTTAATTTAATTTTTTAATTTAATTTCTATCGTATTTCTTTTATTCATATTTATTTCTTATTTGTAAAATTTAACTCTCTTTTAGGGTCAATGGCAGTCGTATAATGCATTTCACTACATTTCGTACTGTGTATGTTTGTGTATGTGACAAATAAAATTTGAATTTGATTTGATTTGAATTTGATTTGAATTTGATTTGAATTTGAATTTGATTTAATAACTATAAATAACTTAACATAATAATAACATAACTTTGGTAATAAGTGTTAGCTCGCTAATGTTTACGATGTACAAACCCTGAGAATGGGGTAAGGGCTGTGGGCGGGATGTAGGGCGGGGTTGGGGCGTGGCCAGCTCGATTCAAACTCCAAATCCAACATCATCACTAACTCAACCTCCTTCCACCTCTAAATGAGAACGTTTCTAATTTCACAATTAAAGCAAACATATTTTTATATTAGTGTAATTTCCTTCTAAATTAGATTCTGGTTATCAGATGACATTGAATTTTATCACCTTGATGTAAAAAATGACTGAAAATGTGCTGCAGTCATTAACGTGTGCAGAGTTCAGGCTTCACACGGAACGTGAAAACACTCAACACTGAGGATTCCATCAAAGTCGAGAGGTTTCACTGAGGATCAGCGCGTGCACAAGTGGAGAGGGTTTACTGAAGAAACAGGGAAATGGACCACATTTTACTAAATATTCTAGAAAAGTCCTTGGTATCCTTATATCTGTTGTTTTTACTCCTGATTTCACACACACACACACACACACACACACACGCTTGTCTGTGTAACCCAGCTTGCTCTCCTGAGTTTATTGAGACTTAAGGGCGTGTTAATGTTCACTCTGACGAGGAGAATAACCAGACTAGGGTTCTCCTGTTCCTCAACACTGTGAGACGGTTAAGTGATACTGACTTTTCCACACCAGAGTGGAACCTGCCCGGCTAAATACATTACTGTCTGAGTTAGCGTCTAACTGGATTAGCAGAGCTTGTTCTGTCGGCTAAGCCTGGACTCCATCATCATCATCATCAGCGTCAGCATCAGCATCAGCATCAGCATCAGCAGCACATCAGCATCAGCAGCTCTGAGCTTCATCTTCTTGCTCCCGCTGATTAGATTGTGTGAGATTGTGTGCTATACAGTACAGGGTGAAGGGGAAATTCTCTGCTCCTACACGCGGTGCAGTGACGTCAGCGCCATCCGCCGGCGCACTGGAGCGCTTTGGAAGAATCAGGGAATGGTGAAGTCATCAGTCACCCACGCAGCGGGAAAGAATTCCAGCGAAATGGCACAGAGGCCATGGCGTCCCACACACACAGGGCATGACAAACCCAGTGAATAATACATAACACCGTGTTCTGTTTTAACAGATCCACAGTATCTAACATAACAGCTAAAATAACTCTCATCTGATTATTATTATATTATTATTATTATTATTATTATTATTATCCACATCACAGCTACAGATACATTAGTGACAATGGAGAAGCATAAATGAAACCTGCAAAAGAATGTGTGTGTGTGTGTGTGTGTGTGTGTGTGTGTGTGTGTGTATACATTTGTGCTTCTGCATCAGCTGATTTCCGGCTCAGGCTGACTGATGAGGTGAGCAGAACCCAGTGGTGGTGTTAGATGGCAGGTCCATGGCTAGAGAACTCACTACACTCGTTATTCTACACTGGATCTGTATTTATAGTTTTATATATTTACATAAACATTTTTGATAGAGCAGTCTAAGTCTTTATTTTAAAAGAGATACTAACATAAAATTGCGGGTTTAATGTAACGTTCCAGCTGTAAATTTGACTGAAACATCAGATTAGATTGGACAGAGCTGATGGGATGAGGCATGGAAGTTAAAAACACAAACTCTAGATACAATAAATAGGACCAGGATCTCTCCATGTCCATTCATATATGATGTGTGTGTGTCCAAATATGTTGCATGAACTGATATTTTTAATTAATGATTTTTAATATTATATATATATATATATATATATATATATATATATATATATATATATATTTCATAACAATTATTTATTTGCCTTTGTAACAGAAATACATAAATAAATAAATTAATTAATTAATAATCGGGTCATGCTACATATTTGGATATTTTAAATATTTTTATATTGACAGATTAAATTTATTATTATTATTATTATTATCACAGATTGTGTATGAAATGCCACGTGACGTGAATGTGCGTGAATAAAGCCGTTGTTATTCCTCGCGCGTTAGAACTCACACTGTCTCTATGACACGCTGTAACTGTCCCTCATTAGGATGATAACCGATTAAAGATTAAGCCGCGTCACGTGACTCCCTCATTAAACCCCAGAGTAATTACACCTGAGGAGAGCACCTGCAGCGCGCGCTAACTCCGCCAGCGGTGCCTTTGATCTCTCAGGATAAAAGTGCGGTGAGGAGGCGCCCGGTGTCGCCCGCGCTACAGTCACAACATCCGGTTAACTTACCTCTAATCAGCAGCGCGCGCTGGAGCTCGGGACCCGTGCAGCACCGGAGAGCGCAAGCTGAGCGCGAGAGCCGGCGGGAAGCGTGAGGAAGGCTCGTGCGTGTCTGTGTGTGTGTCTGTGTGTGTGTGTATGAAACTCTCCGCTCTGAACGCTGAGTCCCTCACCGCCGCACTGCACTTCTGCGCGCGACACCGGTAACCAGGTAACGGCTGCTGCTGGAGAAGCGCGCGCCACCCGGGGGGGTAGAGAGGGGGCGGGGACAGTTACCCGCGCGTGTGTGTGATTTAAATACAGATTTAGAGGGTTCTCGGCCTCCCAAAAGGTTCTCCTGGGACCTGAACTGATCCCTTAAGGGTTCCAGATGTGTAGAATAATTCAAACTTCCCAAAGCCTTCTCACAAAACTTTAACTTTAGAACCGGTTCCATATAGAACCCAGTCAGAACTCTTAAATATCACGAGAACCAGTGAGGAACCCCATGTTCACCGCTCACATGATGCACAACGTGTAGGCTCTATGTAGAGGTTCCTAGTCTCCAAAAATCATAAGTGTCATAAATGAATAAAGGTTCTAGATTTTCTTAGATTGTTCTTGGTGTTCTTCAACTCTGTGATCTTGAGCTCCATCTCTGCGTCTCACTTCTCATGAGTGTTCTTTAGCTTAGTGTTCTCTAGCCTTGTCTATCTTAGCATTCTTCAGCTCAGGTTCTCCAGTGTTCTTCAGCTTTCTCTCCAGGTTTTTCAGCTCAGTGTTCTTTTTGTCTTGGGTTCTGGCTAAGTTTAATGCATTGTGTTTTAGGTTCTACATTAGCACCGCTCGTGCAAGTTCTTGTGCAGGTGAGAACGTTTTAATGTCTACGTGTCTTATCGCCTACCGTCAGATCTAATCTGTACAGTCCCTTTAAACACACACTGAGTCAACACGTGACGTTCTACTTCAGTGTTCCTCAAGTGCTCTGACGCAGAAGTCCTCAACAGTGACCTTCACAGAGTGAATGTGCACACACACACACACACACACACACACACAGACACACACTTTATTGACTTTTTCTGTGGTTTAACCTTCAGTAACCAAAACATCAGAATCCTGCCACTATGTGGAGATGTTTACACACACACACACACACACACACACACACACACACTTTGCAATAGTTGTGAACACCCATCGATAAATAAGTCCTTATTTATTATTCAAGCTGCTGAAGAGATGAAATATGAAAGTGGAATTCGATTTTTTTTTTTTGGACACGGGTGTTATCAGACTGACGGTCCGCTCCAGCTGAGCCCCGAGGGGGAAATCATTAACCCCTGGAGTCTTCAGATACAGTAAAGGAGAGAAATAGACTCAGGTGTGTGAGGATCAGACGAAGCCCATGTGAGTGTGTGTGTGTGTGTGTGTGTGTGTGTGTGCAGTCTGGATAAAATGCTGAATTACAGCTCGGGCAGTCTAATGCGAACCCACTGGCTTGGAGCGAGGGAGAGAGTGTGAGAGGGGACAGACTTGGAGGACACCTCAGCTGCGTACAGGTGTGTTTTGGGTCAGCGGGCGACTCTCCTGCAGAACGGAGCGTGGACATGTTACACGCTGATGGAGGATGAGACTGTCCAAAGAGCACCGGCTCGAGTCACTTCTCCTCTGATGGAGAAAAAAAACAATGGGTTTTATTTAAAGGAAGAGTAAAGACCCGTGAAGTAAAAAGTTAAAGGGAAAGACAGACCGAGAGATAGAGGAGGGAAGAGGGGTTTATCTGTCCAGTTTGAGCAGGATCCTGGGCGTGGTGTGATGGAGACAGATTCAGGAGAAAGCTGGAGACAAAACGCGTTAAGAAACGATTTAGAATTCTGATCTCACTCCTGGGAAAGAAAAGCAGACTTCCTGAACAAAAAAAAAAGATGATGGAGTTTATAAGAAAAAAGTTGCAGGACAGCAAACTTTTATAACACATGTCCTACTTCTGTCCCACTTCCACCTCACTTCCATGCCTTTACCGCCTCGTTCTTCCTGCAGTTCTTCCAGCTGTTCTCTTTTCTTTTGATATTCACCCACTCTTCTCCTGCTTCTTTTCTAATTTTGTGTTTGTGTGTACTTGCGACCAAATCCAAGAACGCTTAAATACGGGTTAAATATGGGTACTCAGCCTCTCAACAAGGTTCTTCTTGGACCTCTACTGATCAGTTAAGGGTTTCAGGTTCACAAACCATTTACTTTTAGAAAAGGTTCCATATAGAACCCACTCAGGCTGCTTAAATATCATGAGAACCAGTGAGGAACCCTTTATTCCCCACTCACGTGATACACAAGATGTAGGTTCTTTAAGGGTTCCTAGCCTCCAAAGAGGGGTCAGAAATGAACCAGATCATTAAAGGTTCTAGATTTTCCTCTAAAGCAACAGTGTTCTTTTGCTCAGTGATTTTCAGTTCTGTGTTAATTTTCTCCTCTTTTTCCTTCACTTTAATCTCGCTTTCCTCCTTGAATTTGTTCTGCTTTTCCTCTGATTTCCTCACCTTTTGTTCTCTCTTGTTTCAGCGTGTTAATGTGTGGAGTTGCGGATGTGCCGAGGGCAACGTCTGGCTTTTCTTCTCTGCAGACTTCGAGTTTAAGTGAAATGATACAAAGATGTTGAGGGGAACAGAAACACACACACACACACACACACACACACACACACACACACACACACACACACACAAAGGGAGGGAGAGGGTGATTTGGTAAAATGTCAGAGTGATCATTAAGCAGTGTTAAGGCCAGACGTCACTGCATTAGCAGGTAATTAGGCATCATATGAAGGTACAGGATGACCACCGGGGATAATTACAGCTGCACCGGTTGTTGTTTTAAAACTGTTAAAAATAATCGATTACTTTAACTAAATTCACCTGAGAGCACCTCTGTACCTCCGGACTACTCACATTAAATATACATGGGATTATGAATAATCATGAAAGTTAACTGTTTCTAGATACCATAATGTTGTCCAGTTTTTTTTGTTTGTTGTTTAATTAATCTCACACACACACACACACACACACACACACACACACAGGCAGTGTCTATTGCCTACACTGTTTTTAGATTTCCAGAGTGTGTGTTTTCGGGTCAGTGTGTATACAGAACTGTGTGTATTTTGTGTTGTGGATGAAGTGATGGCGGGATGAAAGAGAAGTCTGATTTCAGTGATGGCTTTTTATGATTCTCCGTCATGCTTTGTCCCCCTGCTGTGTGTCTCCTGTGGAGCTCTGGGACAAAAAGAGCATCTGGTTTCCTCAGCTCTGTATAATATACTGTATATGTGTATTAGGATGCACCTGAGGACTCCAGCTGTGAGGACACCAATGATGATAACAACAACAACAACAAAAACAACAATAATAACAATAACACACTCAGACGAGTCATGTTGGTATGTTTAATCCATCACACACACACACACACACACACACACACTGATAATAACACAGCTTTCAGTCTTAGAGCATGGCTTTTTGCTCTCATGTCACGTTTTCTTTTCCTTTTTTTCTTTTCTTTCACCTCAGTGCTGATGGACTTATCTGAAGGATCCAATAATACCTCTTCTAAAACAGGATATTAGTCCTTATCTTATCATGGCGTGTTATTTATTCTTATTTATAGCATCTCAGATATGTTTGCTAATCAGCTTTGGATGAATCGGACACAGTGGGCGAGCGCTCCGAGACTCGTATCTTTATACGCAGACAGCTCATGTGTGTGTGTGTGTGTGTGTTGGTTTTTGTGGTTTAAGAGGACTTTTGACCTGAATACGCACCAGCATTAAGAGGACATTTCCGTTTATGAGGACAGGGGCCATGTCCTTATAAATCCGACCTTGTAGCAGTCCTTATCTCAGTCTAGGGATCAATTCTGTACCGTTTTTGGCCCCATGTCCGTATAGACCACATAAACCTGAAAAAATACCACACACTGTGTGTTCTCTAACCCCTCCATGCGCCCCTGTAGACCGGTCGCGGAACTGCACCTACGTCATTAAGAATTTGCATATACACACAAGTGTAAGTTTTCCCGGTCTCTGATTGGCTGGCTACAAGAATCCTCGTCGGTGATTGGCCAGCAGTAACAGGAGAAGCGCTTCCGCTAAGGGGCGGGACCTTAGAGGGACCGTGCACATATAAGGCCTCGCTAAGAGGCGGGACTTCCTTTAAGACACAGCTGCGGGTGATTTAATACAGCGGGGTTTTAATCCTCGGAGTTTGTAAAGTAATATAACACACGACGAATTAATATCGAGTTTGGACTCTCTGCACCCTGGAGAAGAGGACATCGGTGTCGGAAGCCGCTGGCATATGAAAGGTGAGTTATAACGCCGTTTAATCGGCTTAATTACTGCACGTGAGTTAGTTTGGTTTGTTTAGTCAGTTAAACGGCGCCAGAAAGTGTCGCGTGCGCTGTTAAAGGCGCGCGCGGATACATATAAGTGTTTAAAATATTAATTTAACTTTTGGTCAGTTAGTTTTAAGCTGTTTTATTATATTTAATATATAAATTGAGCGTGTGACACGCGCCTGTGACGTCACGGTAGCGCGTCGTCATGACTACAGTCTTTGTTTGGGTGAGGGGGGCTGAGAGGGGACTCACAGTACAGTGTTCTGGTTAAGATAAACATATAAATTAACACAAATTATAAATAAACACAGATTAATATGAAGTTGACCATAAATGAAGTGGTATAAAGGAGGTTTTCCTCTGTGAAACAGTCTGATTAAAACATGATGATGATGAGGAGGAGGAGGAGGAAGCCCAGTCCACTGGAGGAGGCCACACACTTCAGCCTTAAGAAGAAAGATCAAGATGGTCTGGAAGCTCGGTTTATAAATGAGTTTAAAGGTAAGTGTTACGTGTTCAGGTGGGATTGTTTAATTAATGATTAATGTCTCAGGTACATGACATGCTGTACTCCTCTTATTTAGGGAGAGGTGTGTTTAGTTGTACTGACTTTGATAAGGGAGATTTCCTATTGGAGTACAGAGGGGATCTCATAAGCAGAGAAGAATGTGAGCGGAGGCGAAGAATATATCATGATGCCCTCAAAGTGTTCATGTATGAATTTCGATTCAATGGCAAATTCCTTTGGTATGTACAAATATTATATACATGGAGGAGATGTGGAAGTTATTTGCATGGTTATTTAGCACTAATGATCAGGGCTCATGTTCACCAAGCGTCTCAGAGTCGGAAATCGCTCCTACTGCAATTCCTAAATGGCCAAAAACTTCAGAATGACGCTATTTTGGCCTTATTTTCATGAGTGGGGAGGGGTAAGAGCTATTCATCAAGATTCTTAAAATAGGAAATCATTCCCATCTTCACCAAAATGTTGGAGAGCGCCTGAGGTGTCCTAACTGGTTGGGAATAGTGAGGAAGGGTGTTGAGGCAGAAACACGTGAAGAGGAGAGATGGTTTAGCAGAGCACAGAGCTCATAACGGGCATGTTTAGACAAAAATGGGGGTGGGGGGAGTAAAACTTTTTCTCTGGTTACTAATTCCAGCAGTCCGAAATAATAAATTAAACTTCACAGATCATGCACATTTCCCCACCATGCAGCATGAATGCATAATCCATGGCACATATTAAAATAATTATATTATATATACATTTAATCTTGTATTAAATTATTTAAGTGAACTGTTTTCTTGTTTCCTTGTTATGAGCAGCACTTCATCGTTTCATTAGCATGGCGCATCCCCATGTTTCTCACTCCTCAGGGGTACGTGTGACAAACTGACTGGTTACTCTGATGCTTTTACATATTGCATCCATTGACTTTTTATCTTTAGAGGTAAGAGTAGGACAGAATATTACTTCAATTATTTCTTTACATTTTACTCCCTTCGCCACAAGCAAAACACTCTCATCCTCTCGTTTTATTTGAAGTCATGTTGATCAGATTATGACTGACCTACACAGCTCTATTATAGGGGCTTTAATCAGTTGTGATTGGAGCAGAGTGATTAGAATAACGTCATGCAGCGAGTCACGCATCTATAGGTTTTGTTCATGTGCATAAAACCTTCACATAACTGCCGCTGATTTTAGCATTTCACTTTTTCACAGTTTAAAACTTTGTACACTCTACAACACCTCCTATAATGTGCAGACTACTTTGCGGCTCTCAGTGTCGTAAAAAGGGACGTCTCACACTTTCCTTGGCGCAGTCTTACTCCTTGCCGAAAGTAAGAATAGAAAGCTTTATAAATAACCTATATGTCCTTCTCTGAGGTGAGACTGTCTTTAGTCCTAAATAAACTTTGATTCCTATGAGTGATTCTGAGATGCTTAGTAAATATGGGCCCAGTTTTATTTTCTTAAAGACTATTGACCATTAAATATTCAATGATCATCTTTTCAAATAATATAATATTCGATGAGAAGCATTTGGTGCTGATATTCTCAGTTGTTGTGTTTATTTGGAATAAGAAGTATGTATTATTGTAATAGTAATGTATCATTAAGAGATTTACTGTCATTTGTTCAGTGTTGATGCAGCCCTGGATGATGGCTCCCTTGGGAGACTGGTGAATGATGACCATATAAAACCAAACTGCAGAATGAAGACCATCCGTGTGGATGGTAACCCTCATCTTTATTTGCCATAAGAAGCATCTGTCCTGGTGAAGAGATCACATACAATTACGGCGATTCTGAGTGGCCATGGCGATGCAAGGTATGTAGATGTTAGTAATTTTGTGCATTATTTTAAAGGATTGGTGTATATTAAATGCTTTAAGCAGTTTAACACACTTAACATCTGGTTTCTGCCAGAGAATGTGTCTTACAGTATGTTGCTATAAGTTCAGGAGCAGGATGCTAATTTTTTCCCTTCAAAGTTTTTTTTTTTGCATCTTTTGTCTATGGAATCATGCTCACTGTGTTATTAGGGATAGTCCATAAGGACGCTAGTTTTTGGGACAGTGTTCTGTATTAGCGTTTATAAATTGGTATCAGGTCTAAAACAGTGCTGATGTGCCTGTTCGCATGCAACATGTTTAGCATTCATTGCGTAAACATTGGCACATGGAGAAACACAATTGCAGCTCAAACTGTGAGCTAAATAGCGATATCCAATATTTAGCATGTCTGTAATGTAAGTTAACTGACTTTTGATAAATTCAATATTTAAGTTTGCATATACAGTAGTATAGCCTGAGTCGACTGATTACATGAAATAGCATAAAAATATTTTTGTTTGCTTGCTTTATGCCCGTAAATATTTAAAACCTTCAAAACTTTTTTTAGATGACATCGTCTAAGAATTCACCACCTCCAGAACAAAAAGATACAGCAGATAAAAAGGCATCCAAAAAGGTGATGTAGAAAAGAGTAAAGTGTTATTCTTACGATTACAGTTACTCTTACAAATGTGTGCACTGTTTATTATATCTGTGCACAGTGTGGACATTGTAGCGTTTTTATTTTCTGAATATGCAAACTTTGACTTTATCTTTTGTATACATTGTTTGATATTCTGCTGGATAAGTGTTTTTTCTTTCTCTTAGTAAAAGTGTTTCTGAATGTGAAATTTTATTTCTTAGTGCCCGATAAGCGAGTTGCCATCAGACAGTGCTGCCTGTGAAGAACTGACCGTAGAAACAGACGAGGTAAATTAGTTATTCTGCATTTAAGTAAAGTCGTGTTTGTGAGAACTGTGTTGACGTACACATTTAGTGCAGTGTTTTACCTTTCTGTAGCTGCATATAACCTGATAATTGTTTTGTTCAGCATTCTACCCATGAATTAAACACCTCATCTCAGTCAGAAGTCAGAGCTGAAGTAGAATTTAATATTCAAACCCCTTGCCTGTAGTAGATTTTTTATTTTTATTTTTTTCTCCTGAATTTCAGGTTACCCTTGTTATGGCCCAATTGTCCTCAGAGAAGCAGAATTATATTGAGAAGAACGGTGGGGAGAAGGTAATATTGAGAATTACATGATTCAGGAAAATGATTACCTGTAGTCTTTACCTATTGAGCTATAAGTCTAATACCTGGATGTTTTCTATTCTTAATATTTTCAGGTTTATCCTGTCAAAGAGTCGTTGGTTAAAGAGGAGCTGAGCTTTTACTTATTAACACAAGGACTTGAACAGGTATTTAAATATTTAGATGGATTTGTTAGACATTATTTACAGTATTTGACCGTTTTTATTAAAACTGGAACAACACATTGTCAGTATAGGTTTTAATACTGTGTGAATGTGTTTGTATACACCGTTCCACACTGTGCCTAACCCCGGGTTATCATCTTTCTAAACCCTACTTTTAACTTCATGTAAAGGAGTGTTTCACACTTGAAATTAAGGAGTGGGATTATCATCACATTTTACCTGTTCTAAAACACTGCTCTGTAGCAGGGTCCACACCGCTTTTGCAGGGTTAACACCGCATTGTGGTGCCAAACATGTACAGTGTGGAACAAAGCAGGGGTAGAATGTTATGACTTGATACTTAGCAACATACAACCAATTAGAAAGGCCTTGTGTAGAGTCACAGAAACTGACCAGCGTACACCTCATATCAATAACTCTACACGCTGTGTAAACAACCATATCACCATCTGAGGAAAGTGTGAATACTGAAAGAATACTGTCATAAACACCTAAATTGGAGTAAAAAAAAAAAAAACATTGCAGAACTCTTAAAACAGTCGAATTATTATTGGGAAAGTGTTTTGTAGTGTTGATAAAGTTGTGTAAGACATAAATCTGTTTTATAAGGACATCCCCCTGAACATGTTCTAAGAGTATGTCCTGACTGAAGAATCTGTGTGTTGTGAGTTTTACAAAACCCTTGTCTATGAGGACACTAGTTATTATTGGGACAGTGTACTGTATTAGTGTTTATAAAATTGTGTATGACTGAAACCAGTTTTAAGAGAACACTGTTTTATTAGGACATCCTCAGAACATGTTCTCAGTGTTTAATCTGACTGAAGAATCTCAGTGTGTTGTTAGTTTTACAAAAACCTTGTTTATGAGGACACTTGTTTTTAACAGGGACATGGGGTGGGAGATGATTCTTTGGGCCAAGGAAATGCAAAATTTTAATTTAAAATTTATATATAGAAACACAATTGCAGCTTAAACTGTAAGCTGAATAGCGATAGCCAAGATTAAGCATGTCTATGATGTAAGTTAATTGACTGATGTAAGTTAATTGATAAATTAAATATTTAAGTCTGTATATACAGTCTGCCTATACAGGAGTATAGCCACTTCTGTGTAAAAGGTAGTAACGAAATAAGATTGCTAAGTCGACTGATCACATGAAATGGCATGGAAAAAAATGTTTGCTTGCTTTATGCCTGTAAATATTTTAAACCTTTACAACTGTTTTTAGATGACATCATTTAAGAATTCACCGACACCAGAACAACAGGATACATCAGATAAAAAGGCATCCAAGAAGTTGATGTAAGTGACACTTTTTTTTTTCCTTTTGAGTACAGTTACTTTTGACAGTTAGTCAAGTTCTTCCACACCAAACGTGCTCATCCATGTCTTTATGGACCTTGCTTTGTGCACTCGTGTGCAGTCATGTTGGAACAATTAAATTCAATTTTATTTAAATAGCGCTTTTAACAATTGGCATTGTCCCAAAGGAGCTTCACACAATCAGGAACAGGCAGGGGACATCCCTAACCGGTCCCCAAAAAGTTGAAAGGATGAAATTGTCTAAAATGTCTTGCTATGCTTGAGCATTCAGAGTTTTTCACTGGAAATAAAGGGCTGAAACCCCTGAAAAACAACCTCACACCAGTTCCAACATGACTGCACACCAGTGCACAGAGCAAGGGTCCATAAAGACATACAGAACATCAACAGATGCCTTTAAAAAGCTCTATACTTCAGAGAGTTGATTTCACACACTGCCTTAGTTACACTGATTGAGGCCAAATTTAACAAACCATTAACACTATCATTCACCCAAGATGTACAGTGTCTTCATCAGTTCCTTGAGAAGACTGCAAATATGGCGTTTGGGAAACTCAAAGAAACATCATCTCAGGTCTACATTGATCTTGCCAAAGCAACACTTGCAAGAATGATTGTTTTTAATCATAGACATGCTGGCGATGTGTAAAAAATGCTGCAAGTTTTCAGGAAAGGGACAGTACTGCTCTTCATGATTTTGCCCTGGGCCTCAGCAAATTTTAACAGAAACTCTGCAGTCATTTTAGTCCTTGTTTGATGTTGTGTGCATGTTAAACACATTTTGACATTTTTCATGTCACTTTTACTTTAAGGTGAGATTGTGACAGTGTGAAGCCAGTGGACCTGATGCTGAAGATAACGTTGCTGCTGGTGCCTCTAATCATGTAGGTATGGACTCATCTTAATGTATATCTGTAAATTTTTAACCCATAATTGTATTTAGGGAATAATTACCTATAGACTAAATGTTTTATATAGTTGAAATGTTTACATTTATTAATTAGTGCATGACTAGAATATTGTTGAAATTAGAGATGCTATATTTAGGACGAATTTAGTTATTTCTTTCCTTTAAATATACTTTTCCTATGTATTACACAGCTTTAAATTTGTAATCAAGCAAGTTGTTAAGTGGTTAAACTGTATATGGTCAGGTTTTATAAAGTGTTTTTATAATTTCCATTAAATATGTGATGTCGGTACTGTAGTGGCAATATTTAAGGCATATGCTGTATGTATAGTGTTGCAGTACACAGGGAAGTTCCTATTATGCAGATGTACAATTCAGGGAGATTATAGGTAATATGTCTTTCATATTAACACCAATATGCATAAAATTACCTTTTATAAAACTTGAGAATGTACACTTGAACTACTTGTTCAACTTAAGTCAATGAAACCTTATTTACAGTTGAAACCAGATATTTACATACACTTTCAGAAAAAAAAACAGTTCTTTCTTTACTGAAAAAAATAAGGGTACAAAACTTTTCCTGTTTTACTTTGATTTAATGTTTGACAGTAAAGGAACAAAAAAGGTTTATTTTTTATTTAGTATTATTAATTAATTTTTCAAGTGCATGTAAATATCTGGTTTTAACTGTATATAGCTTTTCTCAATTGTCAAAGTAGTAGTTATAAAGCAGCTTTACGTAGAATAAACATGATGGAAATACAGAAAAATCAGGAAAGGATAAATAGTATCACTTGGCTGTAAAATGACTTGGCTTGACTTGTTGCACCACTCATTTTGGGCCCCACTTTGGCCTATTTTCGGCCCAGCAAAAAGAAGCCCCAGACCTTACATTTCCACCACCATGCATCACTGTTCGTAGAATGTTCTTTTTTTAGAATTCAGAGTAGCAGTGATCAATATAGGTTGTTTTACATATTGTATTTTCTTCAGATGTTTGCTGGCCATATAATTAGAATTTTGGGTATGTGCTTAAGAACTGTTGAGGTTTCTTATCAGTGCATTGCTTATGTCTTGCAGGTATTCAGAAGATGCCCACTGAAACACCTCCTGAAGTTTCTCAAGGTACCTGAGATTTTACATTGGAATATAGCCAGCAATGTAAGTACATGAACCTCCCACAAAATTCAGGCATAATAAAGTAAGTATTCTTATGTACAGGTAATGAGTCCAGGACAAAGATTGGGAACCCATGAATAAGTTGAAGAGTGTGTTGGTCCAATGCTGAGATTTTTTTACAACTGTGATGAAACTTTTGAAAGCACATATAACTAAAGGGAAACTCGGCACTTTGTCTGAATGCCAGCAGTGTTAGACTTTGTAAGAAATGGAGGTCTTTGCTTGAAAAGGAAAGCCCAAAATAAGTGATACACAAGCAAGTACGTTATTTCTTTGAGATTTTTTTGTCCACTTATTTTGTTTTTCATTTACATATGCAGCAGATTGTTTTTAAATTCTACAGTTGTTCTTAAATTCTGCTTTAACATTTTATTTTGAATAACTGGTTTAGGTTTCATCTTATGTTTTATTGATTATATATATAGCTATGCCTTATTTTATTTAGATTGTTTTGAATGGTTCAATGGATTAAGATGCCTATGAAAGTACATAGTTGTACATGATGGATGTCTGTTTCTTCACTTGGCATGCTTGAACTAAAAAAAAGTTTTTCAATATTATTATTTCAATATTATAATAAAAATTTAATATAATAGTACTTGTGTTTATCCTGGCAATGCACTGTTGTCAATTTTGTGTGTTGCATTTGGATATGTTCCAATAAAACACATTTGTCCCTGTAGTACTGTAAGATCTTTTATTGTGTGTTGTATTTGCAAAACGGTTCTTTCAAATCACCTTGGTCCTGGCAATGCACAGTATTGTCATGTTTGTGTGTTGTTTACTATAATGTGCCAGTAAAACACATTTGTTCCTATAAACCAGCAAATTTACTTTTTCTGTGTGTTGTAAACTGCATGGCGTCATAAATCAGTAGGACCTAGTAAACCCCAATTTTCACAGGGGCGGGTACTTTTAGGAGTGGGCGGGGAAGTCCTTATGTACCACTTAAATATCATGTTATCATATTTTGAGTTCTGTTGTGTGTATAGGAAATCCTGAGTGAGATTCTTTTTCTGCAGAACAAAAGAAATTTTTTGATAGTATTCTCATCTCTGTAAAGCATTGGGAAAGGTGGGTCCCTTTAAACCACCACCCTACTGGTTTGGCCTTTAAAGACCTTATAAACCACAAAAACCAGTATAGGTGTGTGTGTGTGTGTGTGAGAGGCTGAGTGTGACAAGACGCAGGAAATCAATAGCTCATTCCTTACACTCGCGTCTCTGCGGTTTGTTTGCTGCCTCGGTGCTGATCTGAGATCTCACTATAGAACTAATCCCGCCTCAGCTGCACCGCCAGTCCTTCACCATGAACTGCAACAAGCATCAGGGTTGCCATGTCTGTGCTTTTACCGCTCAGCTGAAAGTGGTGATGATATTCCTGTTCCTGTATGCTATGTATTAATCACACTTTATATGGGGGGAGTTCAAGTCAAACTGGGAATTCCTGGTGAATGGAGGCATAAAAATGATTGACATTTACAGAAGACTTCAGTCACAGTGTAGTGATGAGACTATAAGACGCAGTGAAACGTGAACGGTGCGAATGTTTTAAAGACCGTCGTATGTCAATGAATGACGATCCCGGCCGAGGTGGCTTGGAGCCGACTGCAGTCGTTCACGTGAACATTCAGCGGGTGGAACACCTGATCCTTGGAAATCGGAGTCGCCGACTGTTAAAGGAGTTCCTGGGGGGTTGACGTTTCAGACGTGAAGCGGGCAGGCCAATCACGGCTCCGGCGTACTAAGAAAACAAATTAAAATGTTTGTCACTTGCACGACCACACACAGTATGATGTGCAGTGAAATGCTTACACAACTGTTTGTGACCTTGAAAGGAAAGAAGAAAGTAATGAGGCATAAATGCTAATAAGAGTTTTTAATATATAAAATTTTAAATCTATCTTTTTGTTACAATTAAACAAAGTAGAATAAAAAAAGTATAAATATGTAAAGTATATAAAAAAAGTAAGAACTGTATAAATAAACTGTATTAAGTGGAATAGTTTGTGTGTTCTCCCCGTGCTTGGTGGGTTTTTTACCCCGGTTTCCTCCCACGGTCCAAAGGCATGTAGGTTAAGTTAATTGATGTTCCCAAATTGCCTGTAGTGTTTCAGTGAGTGTGTGTATTTGTGTGTGTGAGTGTGTGTATGTGTATTGGCACCCCGTCCAGGGTGTACCCTGCCTCGTGCCCTAAGCCTCTTGGGATAGACTCCAGGTCCTGCGTCCCTGAATCCAGAATAAAGCGGTATAGAAGATGAGTGAGTGGGAAGGATGTGGAATGTGCAGACAGGATGCAGTGTGAAATAAAATGATAAGCAGCAGTGATATTGTCCATCTTTAAAGTGCAATACTAGGCCTTTGTAAATATAAACCAGAATGTGCAACATATATCTTTGTGTATTTCAGTCCTTCATTGCTGTGCAAATGTTCAGTGTGGTTGGTTTTGTTGTGCTCCAACACGTGTGAAGGAAACATAGCATGTTCAATCAGTTGAGTTTTCTTTGGCAGCGCCAAACTTTTATCAGCATATCACCTGCTCCACCAGGGGCGAAAGGACACTGGACCACTAACACTACAATCAAAGATGGCTACAAGACACAATCTCATTCATCGTTTGGGAAATCCGACCACGCCGCCATCTTCCTCATGCCAAAATTTAAACAAAGGCTCAAACAGGAAGTTCTGGTTTAGAGAGAGATCGTGCGCTGGACGAACCAATTGGTGGCCGTGCTACAGGACGCACTCGATGACGCAGACTGGGACATGTTCCAGAACAGCTTAGATGACATCAACGTGCTTACGAAAGCGGTTGTGAGTTTCCTCAGGAAACTAATAGATGATGCCGTACAAAAAACAACCATCAGAACGTTTTCCAATCAAAAGCCGTGGATGGATAAAATCATCCGCGACGCACTGAGATATATTAAAATACTCTGTTAACTACAGCTCACTATTTAATACCATAATTCCCTCTACATTTACCACCAAGCTGAAGCACCTGGGACTCAGCTCATCTCTGTGTCAGTGGATCTCCAACTTCACACAGGCAGTAAGGATGGGCAGACATGTCTCAGCCTTCCTCACTCTCAGCACTGGAGTCCCCCAGGGTTGTGTTCTAAGCCCCCTGCTGTACTCTTTGTACACCTGTTATGGTCCTGTCACATCAACACCGTAATGAAAAAGGCCCAGCAGCGCCTGACGCCACCTTAGACACCTGAGAGTCTTTAGACTGCCCACTAAGTTGCTTAGGAACTTCTACTCCTGCACCAAAGAGAGAATCCTGACAGGTAACATCTCAACCTGGTTCGGAAACAGCACCATGCAGGACAGGCGAGCCCTACAAAGAGTGGTTCAATCAGCTGAACGCATCATCTGTACCAAGCTCCCTGACCGTCAATCAATCTACAACAAGCTGTGCTAGACCAAGGCCAGGAAGATAGTGAAACACCTCAGCCACCCCAGCTTTTCCTGCTGCTTTCCTGGTGTTGAGCAGATGATGAACGCATTTTCAGTGTTGGCATTTTTTTCCTGTCTGCAGCCATAAGCATAAGCTTTGGTGCTTTATAACCAGTTTTTGTCCTTAATCCCTGCCACTTGAGCTGTGAGTTTTCTCCCATAGCTCTTCTTCGCCTCCTTCACCACTTTCCAAACGTTGTATGATGCAGTCTTGTACAAGTCCATGTGACCCGACGCAAGTCCCGCATTATAGGTGGTGGTGCGAGATCTCAGAGTGTCGTGGATGGTCTTATCCACCCAGGCCTGAAACGTTGTAATGGTTGTTTTTTTTGTCCGCTATCATCTGTTAGTTTCCTGATGAATCTCACACCCGGTTCCCTAAACATGTTGATGTCATCAGAGCTGTGCTGGAACATGACCCAGTCTGTGTCATCAAGTGCGTCTTGTAGAGCGGGCACTGATTGGTCCATCCAGCACACAAAACCCCTTTAAGGCCGGAACTTCCTGCTTCAGCTTTTGGTTTAATTCAAATTTACTTTTATAGCGCGTTTAACAATAGTCATTGTCTCCAAGAAATTAAAGAAATTTTAAAAAAGAACATTTTTGGAAGTGTGTATTTGTCTAGTAAAAATGTGTCTAGATAATAATGAGATGAATAAATGAATGATGAATGAAATGTCTCTGATGAGAAGCCAAGGGTGACGGCGACAGTGGCAAGGAAAAACTCCCTAAGATGGCAACAGGAAGGAACCTTGAGAGGAACCAGACTTAACAGCGAACCCATCCTCATGTGGGTGATAACAGATAGAAATTATATAAAAAGTTTATATTTATGTTGAAGTTTATGTTTATATTTTGGCATGAGGAAGATTTTCGTTTACATCTAGGCATGTGGCAGATACTCTTATCCAGAGTGACTTTTTAAATTTTTTTTATCTCATCATACTGTATATCTCAGCAGTTGAGAATTAAGGGCCTTGCTCAAGGGCCCAAAAGAGACAACTTGGTGAATTTGAACCGTGGACCCTCCAAACCGTAGTCCAATGCCTTTACTACTGAGCAACCCCATAAGATTGTAGCATGATAGGATTTCCCAAATTGAGGACAAGATTGTCTTGAATGTTTTATAACAATGAGCCACTTTCCTTACACCTTTGGTGGGACAGATGATGAGCTGATAAAAGTTTGTCCCAGCCAACTTGGGTCCGGGATTAAAAATGACAAATTGTAAACACATTGTAAACCAATAAAAATAAGACTATGTTTATCATACCTAATGTACTCTCGTGAAGAATTTACCGGTTTAAAGTTACTGGAAGTTAACTTAAACACAGAACTTAAAAAAGATCAGAACAATCGTGACAGCAGTCGACCTCACCGGCGCCATCTTGCACTATAAACTTTCTACCTGGATGGTGTCCAAGAACTAGTGCGAGTGCATTAGAGGATTATACATGTATAGGGAAATAAAGGGAAGTTTTTACTCTCAGAACTGTGTTCTGTTATTCAAAGTCCTGCTTTGACTCGAATGCCTGTCATGCAAGCTCATCATTTGAAGTTGCTCTAATATGGGTGTTGAGATTTAGTGATCACTTGGTGTCAACAACAGAGATTACCCTTTGTTGATAACTGGAATGTTTTCTGGGAGCGTCCTAGGCTCTACCGCACAGATGGCCTGCACCCTAGCAGAGCTGGAGCAGCGGTCCTCTCTGACAACATCTCCAGGACATTACGAACCATCTGACTTGCGGTAAGTCATACCTCAGATTCTTTAGATATCAGCCACAATACAACTCACCATACTAATAGACGCACACACATAGCTTGTACTATAGAAACTGTGTCTGTTCCCCGAATAGTGAGAAAAAAGAATAAATTCGTTAAATCCAGCCGAAACAATCTGGTAACCATTAAACCAGAAAAAGGCCAAATAAGTAATCGAAGTCTACCTCTAAAGTTTGGACTTCTCAACATTAGATCCCTTACGCCTAAAGCACTTATTGTTAATGAAATGGTATCAGATTATTGCCTTGACGCACTCTGCCTCACTGAAACCTGGCTTAAACCAGATGAATATATTGGTCTGAATGAGTCTACTCCGTCAGGATATTTTTATAAGCACGAGCCCCGCCTAATTGGTCGCGGTGGTGGTGTCGCCACTATCTACAAAGATGTACTCACTGTTACTCAGAAAATAAGGCCCAGGTTTAACTCATTTGAAGTGCTCGTCATCAATGTTGCACTTAATGAAATACATAATAAACCCGCGCTATATTTTACTCTGGCCGCCGTGTACAGACCCCCAGGGCCATATGCCGATTTTCTAAAAGAATTTGGACATCTGCTATCAGACCTAATTGTTAACTCTGACAAAGTGTTGATAGTAGGTGACTTTAACATTCATGTAGATGATGCTAACGACACTTTAGCCCTCGCATTTATGGACTTACTAAATTCCTTTGGGGTTAAACAAAATATAAATAGATCAACTCACCGCTGTAATCATACACTAGATTTAATTATATCTCATGGTATAGATGTCACTAATATAGAGATTTTAACTCAAAGTGATGATATCACAGATCATCACCTCCTGATATATACTCTACCCGTAGAACAGATTAGCTGTGTCTCTCCACGTTATCGATTTGTTAGAAATATGAATCCGACTACTAAAGACAGATTCACAAGTAATCTACCGGATCTGTCCCAAATTCTTATTAGACCCCTAAATGCAGACGATCTAGACGAAGTGACCAGCAGCATGGGTACTATTTTTACCAGTACATTAGACACTGTTGCTCCCATCAGATTAAAAAAAGTCAGAGATAAAACACTTGCTCCTTGGTACAATAGTCATACTCGCGCCCTAAAGAGAGCAACCCGTAACCTTGAGCGAAAATGGAGAAAAACTAAATTAGAAGTTTTTAGAATAGCGTATAAAGACAGTATGTGCAGCTATAGACAGGCTCTTAAAACTGCTAGGACCGAGCATCTTAGCCAACTGATAGCAAGAAACCAAAACAATCCCAAGTTCTTATTTAGTACAGTAGCCTGCCTAACAAAACCTAAGATGCCTGCAGAGAGTACTCCACAACATTTTAGTAGTGAAGATTTTATGGACTTCTTTAATGAAAAAATCGATAGCATAAGGAAGAAAATAACAGAGGTTCAACCTCTAATAGCATCTCATGATCCAGTTCAGCCAAGAGCTTCACATTTAGATTTTCAGTGCTTTACAGGTATAGGACAGGAAGAGCTGTATAAACTTATCACCTCTGCTAAATCAACAACGTGCCTGTTAGACCCAATACCAACCAGATTTTTAAAAGAAGTGATGCTTACAGTTGGAGAGCCACTTCTAAACATTATTAATTCTTTATTATATCTAGGTCACGTCCCTAAACCTTTGAAGCTGGCAGTTATTAAGCCGCTTCTTAAAAAATCTAATTTGGACGCGAATGAAATAACAAATTATAGACCGATTTCAAACCTTCCGTTCATATCAAAAATATTAGAAAAAGTAGTATCAGCTCAAATATGCACATTCTTGCAGGAAAACAACATCCTAGAAGAATTTCAGTCAGGTTTCAGGCCCCATCATAGTACAGAAACTGCACTAGTTAAGATTGCAAACGACTTGTTTTTAGCTTCAGACCAAGGCTGCATCTCAATACTAGTCTTACTTGATCTAAGTGCTGCATTCGACACCATAGATCATAATATTCTCATAGACCGCCTACAAAATCATATAGGTATTCAGGGGCAGGCATTAAAATGGTTTAGATCATACCTGTCTGATCGATACCATTTTGTAGATCTAAATAGAGTACCGTCTGATGTAATGCCAGTGAAATATGGGGTCCCACAAGGGTCAGTTTTAGGACCTCTCCTGTTCTCAATTTACATGCTTCCCCTGGGAAACATCATTAGAAGGCATGGGATTAGTTTCCATTGTTATGCTGATGATACCCAATTATATATCTCAACAAAACCAGATGAAATACCCAAGTTGTCTAGATTAACAGAGTGTGTCCAGGACATAAAAGATTGGATGGCCAATAACTTTCTTTTACTAAATTCAGATAAGACAGAGATATTGCTCATCGGCCCAAAAACCAGCACACAACAGCTTTCACAATTCAGCCTGCGTTTAGAAGGATGTACTGTTACTACCAGCTCAACAGTAAAAGACCTGGGCGTAATATTAGACAGTAACTTGTCCTTTGAAAATCATATTTCCAATATCACAAAAACAGCCTTTTTCCATCTTAGAAATATTGCCAAACTTAGGAGTATCCTATCCGTATCTGATGCAGAAAAGCTAGTTCATGCATTCATGACCTCCAGACTGGACTATTGTAATGCATTACTAGGTGGTTGTCCTGCATCCTCAATAAACAAGCTTCAGTTAGTCCAAAATGCAGCCGCCAGGGTTCTCACTAGATCCAGAAAATATGATCATATAACACCTATATTATCATCCCTGCACTGGCTACCTGTTCAATTTAGAATTAATTACAAAATAGTACTACTTACATACAAGGCTTTAAATGGTTTAGCTCCCTCATACCTAACCAGTCTTTTGATACGCTATAATCCACCACGTCCCTTAAGATCACAAAACTCCGGACTTCTGGTAATTCCCAGAATTTTAAAATCTACAAAAGGGGGCAGGGCATTTTCATATTTGGCTCCAAAGCTTTGGAATAGCCTTCCAGACACTGTTCTGGGAGCAGACACGGTTTCCCAATTCAAAAGTAGACTCAAGACGCATCTCTTTAATCTGGCATACACGTAACTCATCCCATAACCTCATACTCCAGTACACCTATCCTGAATGGCAACTACGCTAATTCTCTCCATCTTTTCTGTATTTTTCTACCCATCCTGAGACATCTGGAGATTGTGCCAGCTTCAGTAGACAAAGGCCAACCCTGCAAGGTTTTTAAGGCATCTTGAGAAGGACCTGCTCCAGCTAGATTCTGCTTTATGATGGCTGGAGCTACACATCCTGCTCCTGTGCTTCCAGTGATCCAGACCCCATCTGCCCTCTGCACCTACTGCTGAACTGAATCTACACAACTTCTGATATATTGAACTTTCACCTGCACAACACACTTGATGTTATTTTATTAATTGGTGTTATCACCCAGATGAGGATGGGTTCCCTGTTGAGTCTGGTTCCTCTCAAGGTTTCTTCCTATTGCCATCTCAGGGAGTTTTTCCTTGCCACTGTCGCCGTCACCCTTGGCTTCTTTATCAGAGACATTTCATTCATCATTCATTTATTTAATTATTATCTAGACACATTTTTCTCACACATACACACTTCCAAATATTTTCTTTTCTTAAAAAAAATAAAAATAATAATCTTTAATTTTTTTTTTGTGAAGCTGCTTTGGGACAATGACCATTGTTAAAAGCGCTATATAAATAAAATTGAATTGAATTGAATCAGATTGTTGCACTTGTAATTATCAAACACATGGATCATGTTGAACATGTCACCCCCTAGTGTGCTGGAGCTGATTTATTACTAAACATTAATGCTGTTTATTACTAAGAAATAATGTTTAATGTTCAATACAGTATTTAAAGCTGATTGGAGGTTACCTGTTTATTTCTTTCACGTTTATTATAAGTTAGTAATCATATTGGGAAGTTTTTTTTTTTTTTTTTTATTTTTGTTGCTTCAGTTAAATAATTTGGTGTTTAATAAATCCTGTAGGAGATTTTATATTTGGCTCTGGACTGGTTTTATTGATTAGAGGGGAAGTGTTTATTTATCAGAATCTGGCAACCTTCTCAGTTTTACTATCAGTCAGCAGCTAATCTGATGCTGTGCGCTCTGAGTTTGGGCAAAAAGAGAAAAGCTTATTACTTTTAGAGCGCTGAAACTTTCTACAGATGAGGCAGAAGTGAACCTGAACATGTGTTTGGACCACATCTGGAAAGATCTGATAAATTACTCTACCTGCTGTTTACTGTGTAATTTTCAAGACTTTTTTCAAGAATTTTTCGATCACTGTGTTTTAAAAGCATCTCAGAACACATGCAGTGCTAGCATGCTAACTCTCGCTGTGCTAGCACTCGTCTGACGCACGCTAACACGTGAGGCTAACAACCCGAAGCTGTCCAAACAGCAGCACTGAAGCTCACTGATACACCACTGATGGAGAGTGTGGATGTGTGACGGAGTGTAATAAACTCTCAGAAGTGTGTGTGTGTGTGTGTGTGTGTGTGGAGACACATTGAGGCGTGATGTAAAATCACTGACAGTAATTTAGCTCATACTGGTGTG
>NC_071115.1:31735000-31770000 GCF_024256425.1 Clarias gariepinus | reverse complement strand
CATGTTGGTGAAGCCAAAATCAAATGAAAAAACAAAACCTCAATTGAGAATAAAACACTAATTGTGTAAAGATCTCTTTAAAAACATTAAAGCTGTCAGTCATTATGAAAACTCTCGTATTAAACTGAATCCTTCGTTACATCGTGTTGCCGCTGAGAGGATTTGATTTGTGTGTGTAAGTATCACACCTTCAGTTCTCTTGGCCGCCGCAAAAAATGTAAACAGCAAGAAAAATTAAGCAAACTTGTGTGAGCTTGTGATCAGCGCATTACAACAGTGAATTCTGTTATTTATAGTTCATAGATGATCGTAGGGCGGTGCAGTGGGTAGCACTGTCGCCTGGCACCTCCAGGGTCCGGGTTTGAGTCCCGTCTCCGTGCGCGTGGAGTTTGCATGTTCTCTCAGTGCTTGGTGAGTTTCCTCTGGTTGCCTCTAACAGATATGCAGGTTAGGCTAATTGGTGTTACCATATTGCCCGTAGTGTGTGTGTGTGTGTGTGTGTGTGTGTGTGTGTGCCCTGCGATAAATTGGCACCCTGTGCAGATGTAACCTGCCTCGTGCCCTAAGCCTCCAGGGGGATGATGAGTGAGTGAGTGAGTGAGTGAGTGAGTGAGATGATCATACTGTATGTAAACAGTTTCATTTTCATGACAAATTTAAAATAATTCACAGCATTATTAATCTAAAGGGGATGTAAAGGTTGATGCTGGTTTTACAGAGAGGCTGGTTTTTGTTATTTCTTTTCTAAGTGGGTCCTCCCACTGATCACCACCGATCACAGTAACTGGTTATTAGTGGTGCTTTAGTGTTTGCAGTTCTGTGGTAATAACCAAACTTCAGTGAGTGCAAATCCCAGGACTATCAGAGCGCCCCCTAGGGCAGGTCCTGGCTATTAAAAAGGTCGGGGCTAAGTCAGGTTTATATGAACCTGTTATAATAAATAAATAGAGTGGTGGCCAAATGTTTTGAGACAAAAGTCAAATTCAATGTTTTAATGACGTTCTCACATTAAAAAAAAATAATAATGACACTCATGATAATGAGAATAATTTGTTATTTTATTTAGTAAAATCCCTTGACAGCAACCACCATTTAGTTAGAAGTCCTTTATCCTTCAAATCCTGCGGGATCCGGCTGGGCATAGAGTCAAGTCCGGTGTTTTATGTGTTCGTGTGCAGAAATAGACGCCCCGGTTTCAGGAAGTAAAAGAACATATTTGTTCCATCCATTAACTAAATCAGCTGATTATAATGAGGTCTTCAGTCTGATAGGAGAGAACTCATTAGTGACATCACCGCTTCTGTGCACAGGGAGAACTACAACATAATACATGGGATATGCTGTGTGAATATGTTCGGCACATAACACACACATGAGAGAGAGAGAGAGAGAGAGAGAGAGAGATCGCACTGTCCCTGCTTATACCACGATGGCCGAGTTTATCTCTTCATCATGAGCACGGCTAACCTCTGAATCTGTCTTTTCTACACACATGCGTTCTTTATTATCTGTATATTGTTAAATCTACTGTTACTGTTGTTTTTTGTTCCTCGATGGTGAAAATTACCCTGCATGCTTTGGGAATGCTGTTTCATATTGGACTCAGAGAAGACGATTTGACTATTTAAACTGAACTGAACAGAGGGAGTGACAGAACCCGGACGTGACTTGTCAGTCACTTTTCATCATATCTGGACACACACGTCTTCCAGCTTTGTGTAAGTAAAGTTCTGATCTGTAAGTCTGTCTGATGTTTTGCTTTAAAACTTCTCCACCTCAAGGAAAAAGTATTTAAGGCTGAAGCTTAAAGTCGACCGAATGATGCGACTGGAGCCTGCTGAGTACCAGTGATGGGAAGTTCGAATCATTTTAGTGACTTGGTTCTTTGAATCTCGTTCATCAAAAGGAACGAATCTTTTTTGAGTCATTTCGTTCTTTTGATCAGAAATAAATAAAAATGTTGCGTTTTCAATAAAAATACCCCCAACACGTCTGCATACATAAATTTTGGCAACAGTTCCAGTTATGAAAATATTACAATGCAACCAAGGACATATTATAATAAACAGAATGAGCAGCTCATCATCATATCTTCCAATCTGAGTCATTCGTTCTTTTAAATCGATTGCACCGCATAGCGCCTATGGGAGTCACGTGTCAAAAGAACGAACGACTCGAGACTTGAAGACTCATTGCTGAGAATCGTTCAATTCTGTTTCCTGTATATAACATACGGAGGCTTTGCGATGCTTTGCGCATGCGCGCCCAATAGAAAATTAACGAATCACTCTCCGAGCGACTCGTTCATCTGAGTCATGTTAAAGATTCGTTTAAAAAGGACAAATCATTCATCAACGACCCATCACTACTGAGTACTGACCCGGTCAACTGGACGCACATGGGGTTCTGGCCACTAGGGGCACTAGTGATGAGCATAGATTTGATCTGAATGAGTAGACGGATTTGTTGTTACACAAACACACATTATCACTAGAGTGTAACACCGCCACATGAAGGACAATTGTAAAGGGTGAGAGTAAGCCGGCACTATGTTAAAAATAAGCTGCGGCGCCTAATTAAATTGTGCCCTGAAAGGTTTTGTGCCTCTATGAGTATATGTGTATTGTTCCCTCACGAGACTGTGTTGCCGGTCGGCTCGGGAAGGCAGTGATGCACATGGTCATGTGACCCGGGCGGCTTCGCCAGAGCCTTCTCACCCCGCCATCGGCCTCTCTGGATTATACCATAATTTCCGGTGAGACCGATTTTGTGTAGCATTGTCTAGGATAATCTCATCTGAGCGTTACGAGAGCTGTAAATCTCATTCAGTGATGATACACAGTTATATGTCTCAGCATAACCAGATGAGAAAAACCATCTTATGAAAGTTGATCGATGTGTGAAGAACATAAGAGATTGGATGTTGATTAACTTCCTTCTGATTAATCCTGATAAGACAGAAGTTCTAGTCATAGGACCGCATACAGCTAGAAGTAAGATTCTAGATCACACCGTAACTTTAGATGGCCTTTCTGTTCCATCAAGTGCTTCAGCTAGTCCAGAATGCAGCAGTATGAGTCCTCACTAGAACCAGAAGATACGAGCACATCACCCCTATCTTATCTTCACTGGATTGGCTCCCTGTTAATTTTTACTTTTAGAGTATTATGGTGAACTGGTATGTTTGGATGCTGTCCTCCTCACTCTCATTCATCACTCAGGTTGAGGTGATTGGTCGCTTTACATCTCAGTTCCCCCTCATGTTTAATTCCTACAGTCTACCTGAGCCTCCAATAACCAACTGGACTCCATATGAACTTCTCCACATCTCCTGTTATACTGAACTTTCAGCCTCCTAACACACAGTATGAGTGCAGATCAATCCCTGCTATCTGTTTTCACCCAGATGAGGATGGGTTCTCTGTTGAGTCTGGTTCCTCTCAAGGTTTTTTCCTATTACCATCTCAGGGAGTTTTTCCCTCAGCACCGTCGCCCTCGGCTCGTTCATCAGGGACGATCTGATCATTCTGATTCACACACACTCACATCTCATACACACTTCTGTAATTTTTTTGATTGTTTAAACTCTTCTGTTTATCTGTGCATTTACTGAATGAGCACTGTGCTACATCCGAACTGACCGCACTGTATTTTAGGTTTACTTAATTTTTTTAAACTGCTTCTAAATAAAATTTTAAGTAGTATTAAAAGCGTTGTTACGAATTATTTGAATTTTTAATTAAATAATTCTAAAAGTTTGAGTGCTATTATTTTCTATTTCTTCTTATAATTATTTCCTTCTCTTTTATGTAAAGCATTTTGAATTACCGTTGTGTATGAAATGTGCTATACAAATAAACTTGCCTTGACTAAAGCTGCTTTGCGACAATGACTGTTGCTAAAAGCGCTATACAAATAAAATTTAATTTAATTTAATCAGAGCTAGATGTTTGATTCGGTTCAAATAGATTTTTGGGAATTGTGTAATATTCGACTCAGTAACTCTAATGGTCTCTCTCTGATTAGTTTCAAGCACCGCTACTTCAACACTAATCTTCTGCTCCACACTCCGGTCCAGTAGGGGGCAGTATTGCACCAAGGAGGAGAAGGAGACACAATGCACTTTTAAAAAATGTATATTATTAAATCAGGCCACATTTATACTGTAATATATTGTGAAGGAATTCTTCAATTTTAGAAAATGTAAGATGTTTAGATCTTTACTTAAATGGATGTAAAAAAAAAAGGTGTGGATTTTCTGAATCAAAAACTGTCCTGTTGCTTCAATTAACAGAGATTGATTAAACTTTATATCCACTTAAAGTGGTCAGCTGTAAACACCACCACGTGAATGACCACCTAAATGAAAGGAGGAAACAGTGGAAGCACAGAACACCGAGGCCCAGTGTATATTTGACCTGATGCTCACACACTCGCCCACGCGCATCTGGAGGATTAAAAGCATGGAGACGGCACTGCAAAGGCTTCACGCCCCTGTACGTCTGGTTTCCAAGTGAAATGGTAAAAATGTTTCCTGCACAGGGATGTTTAACACACTGACCAGCTCGGCTTCTCTCACAGCTTTCGTGATTGTTCTCATGAGCTGCGTCTCAGATTTAAAACTCTGATCTTGTGCTGTCCTTAAAGTCTGAGACTATAAAGAGGTTTTTAAAATTAACCAACTAACTGGAAAACTGGGGAGCATTTAGAACCATTAACAATGATGAGACTGGATGCAATGTCACATGCTGTTATACTGCCCCCTACGATTGACATTGGTATTGCACCGCACAGATTCATGGGGCTAATTTGTGGGATCGTGCTGAAGCAATGCTGCAGCTGAACGCTCGTGTGGGGTCTAAGAGTGACAGTTAAGAGGCGTAAACAGGAAACACGAGCCAGACAGGATTTCATCTCCACTAATGGATCAGATTACGAAGGAACGGTTGGAGAAGAGTCCGCAGCAGGATGCCGATCCTGAGCTGGTTTTGGATCTGATGAATCGAGCGCACGAGTTTGTGAGCATCAAACCAAACTGCCTTCTGTAGAGCACAGAGACACAAACACACTCAGACACGTGTGTAAAGCAGGAGGGTGTTTACTGTTTTTCTGTGTGTTTTCTCCGTATTTGGCTGTGGTGAAGTCAGCACAGTATGGGTTCATGGACTGTCAGGTTGAGAAATGATCTGCTCAGATGTATGCTTCAGTTTAATCCACGCTATGATTGAATGATTTCATCTAAAAGTGCTGCCTGGTTAATTAAACAGCACCGAAGACCGAAGAGGAAGTCTGCTTTGGAAAGCTCCATGTTTTCATGCTGGCGTGTAAAAAACATTAAACAATCTACATGACCTGATCCGTGTGCAGTGTTAAAAATAACCCGATGTGCTTTTGTGCTGCTGTGGTTTTTAACTCCGGCCTGGATGGATAACCTTCTGGAAAAGAACAAGAGGTTCCAATCGGGAGAAACACTCCGGTCTGGAAAACAGGGGGGGGCGTTTATTTTCACACAGATTTTAATAACTATGAGTGCATGTGTGAGCTCCTGTTGCAGATTTATTTATTTTATACGTCCTACAGAGATTAAAAACAGAAACACTCTCTTTATAGACATCCAGTACATCATGGGTTGTTTTTTTTTTTTCAGGTTCAGCTCCGCCCACACGTTTAACACCAGAAGAGAAACAGAACAAAATACAGCACAACATCAGGTCACGTCCCAAAGCACACCCACGCCTCCACTCTGCAAATAAACACTATTACAGTTTAAATAACTCCTATTATTATTATTATTATTATTATTATTGCTGAATTAAATCACATGCATTTCTGTTGTAATAAAACTATGAAAAATGTAAAAGTATTTCAGATGATCTTTGAATAAATTTTAAAATGTTGACGTTAGAGGCATCTCGTCTCATCCTGAAGACCTGAAGAGAGAGAGAAAGAGAGGGAGATGTTATTTATGTTCATTTGTTAACCTCTGCTTAATTATCATCCTCATCACCACCATCATCATCATCATCCTCATCCTCATCCTCATCATGGTCTTCCTCACCTCAGAGCAGTGAGCAGGAGCCCTTTTTCACTTTGGTGGGCTGGGGGCAGAGTACAGCTCGGATCGCTTCGTCAAACACAGTCTTTAGTCCGCGCTGGGTCAGAGCCGAGCACTCCAGATACTTCACTGCATCTACATACACACACACACACATGCACACACGTTCAGTGCAAAAGTTTTGGTACCCTCATTCAATTCATATTGACCCACTGGAATGATTTAAATAGTAAATGTGAAATCGTGAATAAATCTTAAGTAAACACAGAGACTAAAGCTAGAGAAGATGTCTCCTCCACACTAGTTCTGTGAAAAGGACGGGTCGGTCCGGGTGTTAGTGCGGAGAGAAGGTAAAGTTCTCGTCCTCTCACCGATCTCCTTGGCCAGAGCAAGGCCTTGTGGGTAGGTGATGGGAGCCAGCTTCTTCTCCTTCAGCTTCTCAATCGTCTCCTTCTCGTCCCTGAGATCCAGCTTGGTGCCGACCAGGATGATGGGGGTGGAGGGGCAGTGGTGCCGCACCTCAGGATACCACTAGGGGGCAGAAACGTGCAGGGGTGTGTCAGTGTTCAGTAATGTAGTTTATTCATTAGTGTGAATAACAGGAGTGTTAGGGGAGGTGCAGGAATTTATCCCTAATTAAAGGTCCTGATTAAAAAGTCGCAGCTTCACATTAAATGAGATGTAGTTATTAAGCATGTACATTTTATTATTTATTTTTTATTACAGTGTGATGTTGCAGCAAATCTCACTTTTTTTTTAGCCTCATATTTCTGTGGCTCTTTAAGCACCGCCCCCAGCCTCCCACACCCCTGCCCCGCCCGACACACCTGGCCCTGACTCTGGTACTAACTGCACTGTGAGAGCTGCAGTGACTCAGAGTTCCTTTCTCTCTCTACATTATACCTGATTATAAAGTGTTATTATTATTATGATTATGTTTGGTTATTATTATTATTTAAGCTTCCTTCCTCTCAAACCCATTAACAAGAAACATCAAAGGAGTTCGTAAAAATAATGGCAGCCTTCATTAGCGCCGAACACATCAGCACATTTAGCATCTTGTTTTTTCTTCCTCCTCTTCCTCGAAACGGTTATGTAACGCCTAGCGGAGGACCGCAGCGCTAACGAGATGCTAATGAACTTTCTGATCGTCTCCCCTACAGTAAGCATAACGTTAGCATGTTAGCGAGAGCCGTGCGCCTCCCTCCGCCTCGCCTCCGTTAGCATTCTGTCGTCCTTAAATAGATCGTAATTTGTCTTCCCGACCTCGCGTAACATATAACAGACGACATTTGCATATGGACAGCGTTACCATGGCGACTGCTCGCTAGGGGAATATAATAGCATCAAATTATAATGAAACTCAAACGCGAGGGCAAGAAGAAGACGAGCGGGCGTGAGAGCGGGAACGGAGGAGGAGCGAGAGACTCTGTATCGCTCACATCAATATCACTGTGTCTGTGTGTGTGTGTGTGTGTGTGTGTGTGTGTACACATCTTTATTCAAACATCTATTTTCTTTTGTTCAGACACACTTATTTATTTTTATTAATTGATTTTCTTCACATCAGTGAGATTTCCCACTCTGATAAACACACACACACACACACACACACACACACACACACACACACTGCAGATGGTTTAATTTTAATTATTAGATTTAAATCTGATCTTATCAAAATCAGAAACGTGTCTTTTATCTTTTAGTCTAGAACTTTATAAACTCAAGAAGTTTGATTAAAGAGTTTTGACTTTGCTTTAAAAGCTGCTGCAGTAATCCTGTCTCACTTCCTGTCTTACTTCCTGTCTCACATGCTGTCTAACCTTCTGTCTCTGTAGTGCAGCTCCTGTTTATCCAAACCACACAGACAGGGAGAACTTCATCCATCTTTATGCATCAATCCGCCCATGGATGTCTGTCTGTCTGTCTGTCTGTCTGTCTGTCTGTCTGTCTGTCTGTCTGTCTGTCTGTCTCTCTCTCTCTCCGTAGGTCTGTCAGTCCCCCCCCCCCCTCTCTCTCTCTCTCTGTACATGTATTTATTAAAACGTTGGTCTTTCAGCAATCAGTTTTTCCTCTTATTTTCCTGTAGCACTTTTCTCTGTAGAGTTTTAAGTGAAGCAGCTGAAGGACGTGTGTGTGTGTGTGTGTGTGTGTGTGTGTCAGATCAAGTCCTTGGTGTTGATTCTTTAGAACAGTGTGACAGTAAAGAGGACGAGTGTGAGAAGAATCTCCACGTGACTGGTTACAGAGACGTCTCTCTGACCTCGGCGTGGAGACGTTCCTCACCAGCACTCGGGCCTCAGAGCCGCCGCCGCTCCCCTAAAGTTCTGTATGTCTTTATACCCAAACCGATCATTAAACATCTTCAAAAGCTTGTGTGTGGAGCGGGAGTGTTTCACCGCTCCATCAGGATCTCATTTTCTTCTGCGTCTCTGAAGTCGAAGGCCGTCTGTGTTTCTTACGCAACACCTGAGTGTCTGCTCCACACCGCTCCCTGTACACACTGCGTCTCTCCCTCTCTCTCACACGCGCCGGCACTCTATTATAGTCTGTATGTATTTATACCCAAACCGATCATTAAACATCTCTACACCTGTTGTACACATGAATATGTATGATATGTAAATTAGAAACACCTCCCGTGCCATGTCCTCCTGCAGCTCCGCCCACTCAAGGTAAATCCTTGTTTTTATTTATCTATTTATTTATTTATTTATTTATTATTTATTTATTTGTTTATTTTTAATGTAGGAACAGTCGACCCCTGTCAGAACATATTCCACTGTTACCATGACAACGACCATCCGTTTTCAGTCCCCACACCATCGTTCTTTCGTAATTTGCATATCATGCTGTGATTGGTTCAAAGCTCTTAAACTTGTTTAGTGATGTCACACTGACATAAGTGACGTTAGTGTTTAATACTGAAATTATTATTATTAATTTATTTATTTTTAATAACTATGACTATTTCAACTTGCTGGTTCTACATGTCTATCTATTTTGAAGTCTGTGCAGCTGATTTGTTTTGTAAATATAATAAAGAGAAAAAGAGTAAACAGATAAATGAAATATTTTTGTACGCAGTGGCATCTAGTGTCCAGTGGATTTACTGCACTGATCTGGTATTAGAAAATAATTTCAAAATCATATGAGATAAATATTGTATTATTCTCATCATTATTATAATATACAGCTTTAAACAGAGAAAAGATTGTGTATTATCATGTTTTATTATAGGACACTTGTTTACTTAATAACATTATTAGTAAAGAAAAAACAGTCATGATGTAATTATGTGGAAAGGAATCATTTGTCTGAACAGCGCAGCAGGTGTGAAGTTGTCTTATTTCCCCGTGTGTTTTATTACAGCAGCGAGAGGGCCATGGTTATAGTTTTATGGTTATTATAATTCAGTAAACTCACCTTGGCTCTGACGTTCTCGAACGACGCGGGACTGACCAGAGAGAAGCAGATGAGAAACACGTCCTGAAACACACAGAGATAAACACACTGAGCACACAAATACACACACGCTGTGTTTAACATACCACACTGAACAGTTTACCACACACACACACACACACACACACACCTCCATAATTAGTGCACTAGACAAGCAGTCACCAGTGCGCTGCTGATTATAAACTACTGCAGAATTGTGTTTATTATTAAAAATGTTTTAGTGCTTTTGTTTTATACAGAAATCTTTTTGTTATTTTGTTTATATCTGTAAAACTGCTCCTTTTTTACACTCAGAAATGTCCCTGGTTTACAGAGCATCCGGAAAGTATTAACAGCGCTTCACTTTCTCCACATTATTCTATGTTACAGCGTTATTTAAAAATGGATTTAATTCTTTATTTTCTCCAAAGTTCTACAAACAACACCGCATAATGACAACGTGAAAGAAGTTTAAAATCTTAAAATCTTTTTTAAAAATAATAATAATAATAAAATAAAATAAAAATCACATATACATAAGTATTTTGTGGTAAATTAAGATGATTGGACATGATTTGAAAAGACACACACCTGTCTATATAACATCACACAGATAACAGCGCAAATCAGAGCACAAACCAAGGGAGCAGTGTTAAGGTATGTTACTGTTTAAAGTAACTAATTACATTACAAAATTACTGTCTTTAAAAAGTAATCAGTTCCATTACAGCGTTACTTTCTGATAAAAGTAACTAGTTCAGTACTTTTCCACTGCAGAATGAAATGAAAACTCCTTTGTGATTCCTCATGCATGTTGTTTTAGTCAAGACCTTTATAATTATTCTACCAATTCTACCATCACTCAGTCAAGTTTGGCCCATAATCTGTTAACTACTAATACCCCTAATACCCCCATCTCACCTACTAATACCCCCATCTCACCTACTAATACCCCATCTCACCTACTAATACCCCCATCTCACCTACTAATACCCCCATCTCACCTACTAATACCCCTATCTCACCTACTAATACCTCTATCTCACCTACTAATACCCCCATCTCACCTACTAACACCCCATCTCACCTACTGATACCCCCTTCTCACCTACTAATACCCCATCTCACCTACTAATACCCCTATCTCACTTACTAATACCCCCATCTCACCTACTAACACCCCATCTCACCTACTAATACCTCTATCTCACCTACTAATACCCCCATCTCACCTACTAACACCCCATCTCACCTACTAATACCCCATCTCACCTACTAATACCCCATCTCACCTACTAATACCCCTATCTCACTTACTAATACCCCCATCTCACCTACTAATCCCCCTATCTTACTTACTAATCCCCCTACCTCACCTACTAATACCCCATCTCACCTACTAATACCCCTATCTCACTAACTAATCCCCCATCTCACCTACTAATACCCCTATCTCACCTACTAATACCTCTATCTCACCCACTAATACCCCTATCTCACCCACTAATACCCCATCTCACCTACTAATACCCCTATCTCACCTACTAATACTCCTATCTCACCTACTAATATCCCTATCTCACCTACTAATCCCCCTACCTCACCTACTAATACCCCATCTCACCTACTAATACCCCATCTCACCTACTAATACCCCTATCTCACCTACTAATACCCCATCTCACCTACTAATACCCCATCTCACCTACTAATACCCCTATCTCACCTACTAATACCCCTATCTCACCTACTAATACCCCTATCTCACCTACTAATACCCCTATCTCACCTACTAATACCCCCATCTCACCTACTAATACAAGTTTTGGCGCTGTGATTAGGTTTCAGATAGTCAAACCACATAGGTGAGATAGAGGGATTAGTAGGTGAGATAGGGGTATAACAGCAGGAATAAGACAGGGGGGCGAGCTATTGGGGGCGGGGCTTGTAGGACAACTTTCACACACACACTGATAGACTGGAAATGACTGCTGTCTGGCTCACGGATTACATAATTTGTCTGAATAACAGAAAATAGATTTTTTTTTAAATAACTAATTAACTGAGTACTTAAAAGGCAACCTAACACATTAAATTACTCGTTAAACCAAAAAAATTTAAGTACCCTAATGTTACTTTGTAACGTGTTACATCCAACACTGCAAGGAAGACCACCAACACATCCACCACCAATCAGGAAGCCACTCTCTAGTAAAAGGCATATGACAGCCATCTGGAGTTTGTCAAAAGGCACCTGTAGAACTTTCAGACTATGACAAATGAAATTTATTGACCTCTTTGGTCTGAATGCCAAGCATCTTGTCTGGAGTAAACCTGCTCATCATCTGGCCAATACCATTTCTACAGTGAAGCATGGTGGTGGTGGCATCATGCTATGGGGATGTTTTTTTGGCGGCCGGAACTGGGAGACTAGCGGGGATTCAGGGAAATATGACTGCAGGAATGTACAGAGACATCCTTAATCAAAACTTGCTCCAGGGCACTCTGGACCTTTGACTGTGGAACAACTTTGTGAATGTCCTTGAGTGCCCCAGCCAGAGCCCAGTCTTAAACCTGATTAAACATCCCTGGAGGGATCTGAAAATGATGCTGTAATCCAGCTGCTTTAACACACCTCAGTCATCATACTTTCTACATTTAAACACCTTACATCACTTACATGCATTACTTTACTGTCTGTTACCACCTCCTAGTGGCCGGGTGGTTTTGTGTGTGTGTGTGTGTGTGTGTGTATACCGTTTGTGGGTAGGACAGGGGGCGGAGCCTGTCGTAATCCTCCTGTCCTGCTGTATCCCAGAGTCCCAGGTTCACAGGTTTGCTGTCCACCATCACATTGGCAGAGTAATTATCAAACCTGATAAAACACACACATACACAACATTGAGAATTTATGTAATTATGATGATTTAATATTAATCCTTGGGGTTTAATATTCAGGACATTCAGGGGGTTTAACACTCTCAGGTACATTAAACATTTATCTTTATTTCACTTTTATTCGTATTGGCCAAACGCACACAGCATACTCTCACCGGAACCGGATGTGGTGGCCCATGAATTAAAATAAATTTGTAAAGTGGCCTTGAGTCTCTTGAAAGGCGCTATATAAAATAAACTTATTATTATTATTATCATTATTATTATTTTTAATTAACAGATAATACAAGATGGAGCTTTAAAGATAGAAAGATAATTTGTCACTTCTACTCTACATCTTGAGAGACATTGGGAGAGACAATGGAAGAGGCAATCCAGGAGACAATTGGAGAGGCATTTGGAGAGCCAGAGGGAGAGATGATGGGGGAGACAATGGTAGAGAAAATGTGAAAGTCTTTGGGAGAGCCAGAGGGAGAGACAATCCAGGAGACAATTGAAGAGGCATTTGGAGAGACAGTGGGAGAGACAATTAGAGAAGTATTTGGAAAGTCAGAGGGAAAGGGAAATGAAATAGGCAATGGGAGAGACAATGGGAAGGACAATGGATGGGACTATGGAAGAGCCAATGGGAGAGCCAGTGGGGGAGACAATCCAGGAGACAATTGGAGAGGCATTTGGGGAAGCATTTGTAGAGCCAGGGGGAGAGACGATAGTAGAGCCAGAAAAAGAGGCAATGGGAGAAGACAATAAAAGAGGCAATGGGAGAAGACAATAAGAGAGGCAATGGGAGAAGACAATAAAAGAGGCAATGGGAGAAGACAATAAGAGAGGCAATGGGAGAGGCAATGGGAGAGGCAATGGGAGAAGACAATAAGAGAGGCAATGGGAGAGGCAATGGGAGAAGACAATAAAAGAGGCAATGGGAGAAGACAATAAGAGAGGCAATGGGAAAAGACAATAAGAGAGGCAATAAGAGAGGCAATGGGAGAGGCAATGGGAGAGGCAATAAGAGAGGCAATGGGAGAGGCAATGGGGGAACCCCTGGGAGAGCAGTGTGTGAGTGTTGTTGAGGTGTTGCGTGACTCACACAGTGGGGATGTACTCTCCGGGGAAGGCGTTGGTGGTGTAACTGATCAGCAAACATGTTTTACCCACAGCACTGTAACACAAACACAAACACACTCCATTAAAACAAATCACAATCTTATTAAACATTCTGAATACCATCCGTGTTCCTGTGAGTGGGTGTGGCCATGCGATTAGGGGCGTGTTTTTGTGTATCATTAGTAACATTTCTACTGTGTTTACAGAATATTTATAAACATCCCACTTCCTCGGCTCACGTTTGGGAGCAAATGGAAACGTGTTGTGAAGATACGTGGAACTTTACAGAATTCTGGTGTTTATTAACACACACACACACACACACACACACACACACACACACACACACACACACACAAAAAAAAAAAAAAAACAGCTGCAACACATTCCTGAGGTGAGCATGTGGGAATCTGTTTACGTCTGATGTCCTGACAGGTAGCTGTGTGTACATGCGGCTGCACGCACGGGAGAGGAATCAAGAATTCACACACACACACACACACACACACACACACACACACACACTGAAGCTACGTTTTTAAAAACACATCCCTGAAGCTATAAGTTCTGCAGCAACTCGCCAGAGATGAAAAGTTCTCCTTATTATTCTCTCTTTCACACACACACACACACACACACACACACACACACACACACTTGTCAAGTAGAATGTATTATATGTTTATTATGTATAATTTGATTTGTTGTTGATGATTTGCGGGTGTTATTGTGCACTGACACTGGAGACTCCTTACACCATGTTCTCCCCACACACCACGTCGCCACGTCATCACGTCACCACGTCACCACGTCACACCTATAGACGGATTTGTACGTCCCTGTGAATCAGCTGTTGCTATGGAAACCAGAACTTATCAGAACGAGCAGAGTAATGCAAACCTGCGCTGTGTTGTGTCAGTGCTGGAGAATTAATCAACACACACACACACACACACACACACACCGCAGAGTGAGTCAGGGCTGTAAAGCGGATACGTCGCGAGTGTGTTTTCTTTCGCGCTCCACATAAACAATCACTGCATGAGTGAGCATGAGCTCGAGATAACACACACACACACACACACACATACACCGAGTTCACTGAGAGCATGACTTCCTGGTCGTGTTCCTCACAGGTACAGGAGATTAACTTTGTCTCACACACACACACACACACACACACACACTCATGTTGAACGCTGTATGATTTAGTTTTAGTGAAATAATCCTAAAATGTTCTTTTGGTTCCCCTGCAGAGCTCAGTGATGGACGTCAGAGTTTCTCTTTAATGCTGTGTCCTGTATCACAGCAGTGTGTGTGTGTGTGTGTGTGTGTGTGTGTGTGTGTGTGCGAAGCTCAGCATGAGGCTGTGCACTATAGTGACAGGAAGTAAGACAGTTTCAGGCAGGAAGAGACATTGAGCATCAGTTTGAAGTTTGCTCAACCAAAAAAAAAATCAACACACACACACACACACACACACACACACACAGACACACACACACACACAATAAACTTCATTGGATACTGTACATAAAAATATAAAGGCATTCTGACATGACATTAGTGTGTGTGTGTGTGTGTGTGTGTGTGTGTGTGTGTGTTGTGTCAGCATGACCGTTATGAACGTTTTCTTCCTGTCTCTCTAAAAGGAAGTCCCTCTTGCACAGACTAACACACACACGCATGTACACACAAACATACACACACACACACACACACACACACACTATTTAAGGGCGATGTTTAGGACCCTGAGCTCGTCCCGACTGTTTGTAGCTGCTAAAAGTTGAGTAAGAACACGAACACGTTTAACTGACGTTCTGTAACAGGATGTGATCGCGCTCCACTCGCGCTCCACTCGCGCTCTATTCGCGCTCCACTCGCGCTCCAGTACAGCAGTAGTTACTGTTAGAGAGCCGCCGTGGTGTGAGGGGAATTAAACACTCAGGGGTGTGCTGTTAGAGCAAAGTCATCAGCTCTGATGTCATGTGACAACAAAAATCAAACGTGAGAATCTCAGCAAAAACAAAAAGGAGAAAAAGCTTCTGAGTTCTGCTGAAACTAAAACTTTTTCTTGTTGTTATTTATAAAATAAATGACATAAAGGTGTCTCATCTGGTAGAAGTGAGCGAATGATTACCTGCAGTTTAGAATTTATCCAATAAAAAGTGTTTTAAACCATAATGTTTGTTTGGCATAATGTTTCTCTGTAGCTGACATATCTATTCCTTTTTACACCACAGGAGGGCGCATGTGCAGTTCAGGCGATGCGCAGGTGTAGCGTTAGCGCCGCCGTTACAGACTGAGGACAGAGAAACAGGATTTATTTATTTGTTTTATTAATACTGAGGCTAATCAGTCTAAACCTGTCTGCGCTGATTAGCATGTTGGGATCGAGAAGCTAAACCGGTTTAAACAGAGGTGTGCAAACTTTTAGCTTGTTAAAATAATTATTAACGATTCATTGCTTATTTGGTTTAAAAGTGTTTAACTAATGATTAGGAAAAATGTCCTCCAGTAGAACCCGTACCCTGAGGTGTGTGTCCCTTTCGTCCTCTTTTTTTCAGACTAATCCCCTCTTTACACGGACACATTGGACACACCTTAATCTCACACACCTTAATCTCACACACCTTAATCTCACACACCTTAATCTCACGCACCTTAATCTCACACACTTTAATCTCACACACCTTAATCTCACGCACCTTAATCTCACACACTTTAATCTCACACACCTTAATCTCACGCACCTTAATCTCACACACTTTAATCTCACACACCTTAATCTCACACACCTTAATCTCACACACCTTAATCTCACACACTTTAATCTCACACACTTTAATCTCACACACCTTAATCTCACACACTTTAATCTCACACACCTTAATCTCACACACTTTAATCTCACACACCTTAATCTCACACACCTTAATCTCACACACTTTAATCTCACACACCTTAATCTCACACACCTTAATCTCACGCACCTTAATCTCACACACCTTAATCTCACACACTTTAATCTCACACACCTTAATCTCACACACTTTAATTTTACACACTTTAATCTCACACACCTTAATCTCACACACCTTAATCTCACACACTTTAATCTCACACACCTTAATCTCACGCACCTTAATCTCACACACTTTAATCTCACACACCTTAATCTCACACACCTTAATCTCACGCACCTTAATCTCACACACTTTAATCTCACACACCTTAATCTCACACACCTTAATCTCACGCACCTTAATCTCACACACCTTAATCTCACACACTTTAATCTCACACACCTTAATCTCACACACTTTAATTTTACACACTTTAATCTCACACACCTTAATCTCACACACCTTAATCTCACACACTTTAATCTCACACACCTTAATCTCACACACCTTAATCTCACACACTTTAATCTCACACACCTTAATCTCACACACTTTAATCTCACACACCTTAATCTCACACACCTTAATCTCACACACTTTAATCTCACACACCTTAATCTCACACACCTTAATTTAGCTAATAATCTCACACAATTTAATCTCACACACCTTAATCTCACACACTTTAATCTCACACAATTTAATCTCACACACCTTAATCTTACACACTTTAATCTCACACACCTTAATCTCACACACTTTAATCTCACACACTTTAATCTCACACACCTTAATCTCACGCACCTTAATCTCACGCACCTTAATCTCACACACTTTAATCTCACACACCTTAATCTCACACACCTTAATCTCACACACTTTAATCTCACACACCTTAATCTCACACACTTTAATCTCACACACCTTAATCTCACACACCTTAATCTCACACACTTTAATCTCACACACCTTAATCTCACACACCTTAATTTAGCTAATAATCTCACACACTTTAATCTCACACAATTTAATCATACACACCTTAATCTCACGCACCTTAAACTCACACACTTTAATGTCATGCACTTTAATCTCACACACCTTAAACTCACACACCTTAAACTCACACACTTTAATCTCACACACTTTAATCTCACACACTTTAATCTCACACAGCTCAACTCCACGTCACTCCCTGTGATGTCACTCCGAGCTCATTTAAAACTTTCACGTGTTTTTATCTTTATCTTTGTCTAAGCCGTGATGTATTCTGATGAAACAGTAATGTAGTGACATGAGAGGAGAACCTGAAGAGGAACCACACACACACACACACACACACACACACACACACACACACACACACACACAGAGCCGCGCAATGACTCAGGGTTAAATTCTGTCTTTTCCTCATTGTGGTTTTGCTCGCTGATCATTAACTTGCAAAACTTTTTCAGTCTTTATAAAAGAAATAACAGAATAAGTTAAAAGAAAATCCTGAACATCAAACTTCAGATCTGACTTTAGGCCACGCCCCTTCCCGAGTCCACACGCTACTCTGTACTGAGGAGGAAAAAGTCTATCACTACTTTATTTCTCTCTCTGTTTCTATTCATGTGCGAGTCAGACAGAGTCAGAAAACTCATCAACTAGTGTAGACACTGAACTCCTCCACAAACACCAGTGCTCTATTACCTTTTAGAAACATTAACCTACTCTAAAGAAGAACATTTAGAGTACACACACACACACACACACACACACACACACACGTGTGAGTTAAACAACTCAGCAATTTGAGGAACTTGTGCAACTGAGCCACACTCTCAAAATGGCCCGAGAGGAACTAGAGAACGAACAAGCGAATAGGAAATCATCCAGAGGAGACCAGAACGGGCGGGGCAGGGACTGGGGGGTGGGGGGTTTAACAGAAGCCTTACTTCTCTATTACTGTGTAATTATCTCAACAAGACTTTACTTCTGTTACAGGTGTTTAATGGATAAAAAGTCTGAGTGAAGCCGAGGGTCAAAAGTGTCACATAATTTATTCAAATGTCACAATGTGTCGTAAAAACAGGAAGAACTTAAACCCCTACATGATCACTGATTAACCCTTCGAACTCATGCGGTACGGATGCGTAGCAGCAGCTCAGCACAGCGCAGTGACGCTTAAATTAATATCTGCTTATATAGAAGTCTTGCAGGTGTGTTAACGTGGAATAAAAACATGTGACCGTGTGTGTCCGTGATATTTCTTTGCCTGTGTGACCCATTTTACATTTATTTGTTACATTTATTTATTTCTCGGTCATGTGTCTTTATTTGGTTGAAATAAAATTTAATTCAGGTCATCATGTCATCTATTTTGTGCTGAAAGTAAGGACACGTCCATTTATAAGCGCCTCGTGGAGCGATCCATCAGAAGACCAGGAGGATTTTAATAAGAACTAATCAGCACCTGAAATCTGCGATGTCAGGCTGAGCGGGACAGGAAGTAGTCCTCAGTCCAAAAGGAAGTTGAACTATCTGTTTGTGACCTGCCCCTGTAACCGGGTTTAATGCAGGGTGTGTTCAGTCGGACGCTCGGCGTTCCTGGGATACACACCGTGTTCCACACCTACACCCTGATAACGGACACGTGCAGTACAACATCAGGGAGGAGTAAAGGTCTAATTAAATCAGACTGAAACGTGATTGTTTAATCAGCGACTGAATGAGAATCATTGTGTTTCTTACACTTTTTTTTTCACGTGCCTGGTTTTAATTTTGTAAATAATAAATAAGGCACATGTTAATCTGCAGCGTTTAGGGAACACTTGTGCGCTCGAGATTTACAAAGGAACATTAAAACACATTGTAAAGTTAAACTTAGTCTAAAACAGTTACTGCTCGTTTTTAACGTACAGTGGACCCTTGGATTGCGAGCAAAATGCGTCCCAGAAGCATAAATCAAACGAGAGGAGAAGAGGCACGCTGTCAAGTGACATGCACACACACACTATCACACACACACACACACACACACACACACACACACACACACACACACACACACACACACATCAGAGCAGGCTGATACAGAGAGAGAAAATGGATCTTTAACCTCTCTAATGAGACTTGCTTTTGCTTTACACACGCGATGTACACACACACATACAGACACAAAATAAAATAAGTTTTACACACACACACACACACACACACACACACACACACACACGGTCACAGATGTTGATTATACCAGTGGAAGACACGCACTAAGACCCAGCAGGGGAGACGATTACCCACAATTCCACAGCACAAGAGAGAGAAAAACCGTTGGCTCAGTTGTGATCACGTGACGCTCGGCGTCAAAACAAGAAGTGCATACGTGATACATGATACTCGGTACTCGTATATATATATCAAGGCACGCTCGTTTATCAAAATTTATAACAAATTTTTGCTTATCTTGAGGGATGCAAACCACGTTACAATCTGAGGTTCTACTGTTTCACTAAATGTTTAATTTGCATTAACGCTCCACAATTAATCAAATAAAAATCACAGCCATGAATAATTAATCACAAAACACTATTTACACAATTTATAACAGCTAATATACGCTGCAACGTCTGAAGTTTATTGTTTATTTTTATAATTGATGTATATAATATGATGGACTGTTAGTCCCCCAAAATACATTTAAATACACAATGGTGCATTAAATAATTAAATATTACAGTTTAAATCAGAATATCACGTGATTGTTTTGATCAAATATTTTGACCCCAATAATAAGAATCAATGTGTAACATTAGACCTACATACACATTTATGCTTTAATACCACAATAAACAACAGAAAAGGCTTAAATAGCATCTGCATGTGTTGATATACATTAATATGCGAATGTAAACGCGCCCTCGTGCCATGTTGTCATCCGGAATATCCCCGACTTTGTCTGACTTTACTAAAAACCTCACACTTATTTCAGTCACGGCATCTCGATTTATTTACGTCCTCACCCTTTCATTTCACACCTGTCAGGGTATATTTAAACGTTACCATGGCGACCATGTGTTCATCTCTAACATTAGCCTAAAGTTGGCCAGTGTGCAGGTTCTGTACAGACACAGGTTTATCATCCTCAAATCATTTGTATATTCGAAAGGAACGAGTTCATTTACTATAAACTGATTATCGTACATCAATTATGTTTTTTTTCTAGCCCCGCCCACAAATTAACTCAACAGAGAAATAGAATCTATAATCAGTCTATAGAGTGATGATCAGCACCTGGGAGGAGTTTAAGGAGTAAAATTAAAGGTCATGTCTAATCCATGTGTGTGTGTGTGTGTGTGTTTACATGTTTCACAGCAACATTTTGGTGTAAAATGTCTCTCAAATACTCTCTGGATGGAAACAACACACAGCATTTAGTTGATTTAAGAATCTGGCTGGTCTTTGATCGCTCCAGGGTCTCAGTCAGTCTGGTTCATGTTGAAGAGGAAATGGTGATTTTTTTTATTCAATTTTTTTTGAGAATCAGAAGATGGCGCCTGCCCGAGTGTGTTCACCCGATCTCCTTCTCTTCATGCATCTCTGAGCTTCAACCCTACTCCTGATCCCTTCTCTTCCCGCTCAGGTGTGACGTCGACACGGCACCGGGCCTCGAGACTCTGATTTACCTCTGCACCATAAAACTCAACCTGATCTTTCTCCGTCCTGAAGCTGGAGTCTAATGCAGCTTCCTGTTCTGATACGAATCGATCAGCGGCTCATGCAGCAGCTTCCTGTTCGTTCTTAAAGGAAATAAAACGGCGGAGACCTCGTTAGTCAGAGCGGAGTCACGCGAACCCCGAGCGGGGGGTGAGCGGGGTGTGGAGTGACCCGTAATGACCTACTGGACTTCTATTGAGATCTTCTGCAGTGTCAAAGTCAATCGAAGGACAAAAGACACGTCGAGACGACGCTCAGTAAACCCCCTGAGAGGTGCAGTCGAGTTCCTCGTGGAACTAAAAGTACTGAAGCACTTCATCTAAAATTATCACTGATGGATTGATCTAGAAAAAGTGAGTGAAGGAAGTGAAACTGCAGGTGGGAAAAGGTACAAAGATCACAAAGAAAAAGTGATAGCTGCGTAAAAGTGACGATCCTGAGAGTTTGCTCTCTAAAGAAGAAATTCCTCATGAGTTATTCCTTTAAATTACTTTTTAATTCTCTTTTTTTCCCCTTTAAATTATTACTTTCATTTTTTATTTTAAATTTTATTTTTTTATTGTAATTAATTTATTTCAGTTTATTTCAGTCTTCTTGGAGTCTTCACCGTCAGGGCCGGGCCGCGCACAGAACCGCAAACGCTTCTAGAACTAACCTCAGGCTGCCCTTTTTTAATTAAATCTCTAGAAACATACAAATAAATAACACAGTGAATGTAATATCTGGATGATTAACACACAGACGTTTATATCTGTAACATTCGACAGGGCGTGAAGGGAAAGAAGGCGAAGTGTTAAAGATCTCTCGTCTCTCTGCATCGGCTTCACTGGTTCAAAGAGGAACACGTTTAAGAGGAACCAGCTTAAAAATAATAATAATAATAATAATTAACTAACTAAAATAAACATGAATAATAATCTCTCCAAACTGTGGTGAAGTTTGACTCACCCGTCTCCCACCACCACACACTTTATGGCCTGCATTTTCACTCCAAACTCAGACTGAGGACGATTCTGTCTCTCTCTCTCTCTCTGTGTGACGCCGCGGGGATGAGAACTGCACACTGAAACTGTGATACAGGAAGTGTGTGTGTGTGTGTGTGTGTGCATGTGCGTATGTGTGTGTGTATGTAGCTGTCAATGTGTCAGAGCACCCCCCCCCCCACCCCCATCCAGAGTCGAGAGCGTGCCTGATCTTGTGCGCGCCTTTACACATAAACACTGAACTGACCTGAGATCAGAGTTCAGCCAGAATCTCACTAATCACACTCATTTTACTAATTTTTCACAGTAATCACACACTCCTGTACTGAACCCCTGAGACACACACTACACTACATTAATTATATCTCAAATCATAAGCAAATCGCACAGCTCAAGTTATTTCCCTGCAGACTTCAGCAGCAATTACAGCTCATTATTTCCTGTTTCTCATATTTTTACATTATAATGTGTGTGTGTGTGTGTGTGTGTGTGTGTGTGTGTGTTTGTGTGTAGCTCATCTAAAGCTTACAATATTTTTAATCAAAATATAATTTGTTTAATGTTATTATAAGACTTTAATTTTATCTTAAAGAATTACAATAAACGTTATATGTTAAATAATGTTTAAACAACAATACAAATATTTATTTAGATAAACAATTTGTATAAAATTCACCCAAATTCTATATGAATAAAGGAAAGGTTTTTTTTTTTTGTACATTGGTCAGAACTTTTAATTATATCTTTACATTTCATACGTGGGAGGAACTAAAACCAGTCTCAGAAAAATTTCTGTCTGTCTGTCTGTATGTCTGTATGTCTGTCCAGCCAGACTTTGTCTCAGCATCACACAAAACTGTCCGTCTAGACTTTACTGAATCTCCTGCAGTCCTTAGATCTCTGTCTGAAGTTTAATCTGCACCATCAGTGAATCTAAATGTGGAGTAAAAGTGATGTTATGAACAGTTATGTGTGGGATTTAATAATCTACTTTAAAATAATCTTCTAATGCGCTACTGTCTCAATGTAAACAAACACCTGCACCAATAGATATTAATTAGAAAAGATAAAGTGAATATTTTGACTGGGATTAGTTCATATTTTCACTTTGGCTGAAATAACAGCGCTGAAGTGGTATAAGTGAATTTTAACACGCTGGAGTGGTTTTAAGACAAAACTTCATCTTTATCCTTTGATCTACTTTTTCCATTTCTCATCTGTGATTCACTCTCCGATTACCGAACAGGGAGTGTATTTGTCTGAGCACCAAAGAAGGACAACTTAGTGTAAACAAGGCGTAAGATACTCAACCTTACAGAATGGGATTTCTTTGTATTAATAAGTTAGACAGAGAGTTCTGCTGTACAGAGAGACACACAGACATGGACGTGGGCTTCAACCTCAAATAATAATCATAATAATAATAATAATAATAATAATAATATCACTGATTACATTAAATAGTTTAACTATTTCTACAAAGTTTTTAACCATCAGTGACGTACTAACGTTAATAAATGCATAGGATTTTAATAAATTTTTAATAGGCAAACTTTTCCTGAACATTTCTGAAAGTGTTGGTGAAACTGTGCAGAACTTATTGACTCCATATTGATTAGTAAAAGTATTGGTGGTTCTTGGTCACTCGACGACACATTAGACCATCACAAGTCATTGGGAATTCCTAGCAGTTTGTGACTTGTGTAAAGTACTGGAAGGACAGTTCAGCATGAATTTGGTGATCTGGTGATTATCTATGATTTGTCTTAAAATAAAGTCACAAATCACCCGGGACTCGGCTCCACACCGTGCCACACTCATGCAGAACTGTCTGTCACCATTTACCCCTCAACTGTGACACGGTACCTTACACACCTATGAATTCCCAATGACTTGTGATGATGACCCGCTCTGATTTCTCGTCAGCCACCTGGATGTGTGTGTGACTACAGAAGTTTGTGTTTTTCAGATGCTGCTTTCAGACTTCATTTGCCATTGAATAAAAACACTCAGTTGAACGATGTTGTTTCAGTAATAAGCTCCTCTGTGATGTTGCTGATTCTCATCTCTTCCCTTGTCACAGAGAGGTGTAGAGTCAGTGAAACAGCGCCCCTGGTGAACATGTGTTGAATTCCTACTGTAGTCTGAAGGATAAAAAAATAAGTGATTAATGATTAACCAATCAGCTGAGGCTTCATCTTCATCTGACATTCATCCGTGACCTGTCAGAACTACGCCGAGGGAAGCCAGACGTCTGATGTCTGAAGGCGTGGCATCCATGTCACTGTTAGCCAACTGTTTTCATTTTACTATTAACAACATCGTATTTATTGAGGATGGAGGAGTTTTAAGTGAAAAAAACAAACGAATAACCAAATAAATAAAATATCACCAGAGCAGAATTAGAATATTAAACCTGACTGCGTACGGAGCGGGAAAGTGATGTCCAGACCGAGATATGGATGGAAATGTTAAACTTCAGCTGCTGTTTCAATGTTTGTGGCTCTTACAAACCTGCTTATCGTGCGTTACTGCTGGATTCAGACGTGTGTTTGTTTATTCACACACAAAGTGGACTTTAATTAAATTCATTAAATTCACGTCATTGGACAGACGCCCTCATCCAGAGGGTTAAAGGTCTCACTCAAGGACCTTCTGATCAGTCGTCCAACATAGTAACCGCTGAGCCGCCCCCGTACCCCTGACCTCAGAGTGGGTGAGAGTAAAAACAAGAATACATGTTACAAAAAAATACTAAAAGCAATATTATATCTACAAAACATGTCAATGATGAAGTTAAACACGGAATTGGGTCTAGCAGGAAAGAGGGCCGATGGATAAATAGATGAACGATCTCGTGTGAATTAATACAGTAGCAATCTCTACCAGATCACACACACACACACACACACACACACACACACACACACACACACACACACACCTCCATAATACTTTAACACTATTCACTGCAGTTTTCTACCACACTTCCTGGGGCCGGAAATGTAGGCGCGGTCACGTGACATGCTCAGGTGCACTGAAATTCCATCTCACGCCACTAGAGGGCAAAATGAGCCAACTGATTTCAACTAAAAGAGACTCTCTCTCTCTCTCTCTCTCTCTCTTATACACACACATACAGTGTACATACATACACACACACACACACACACACACACACACACATCATTAGAGAGAGAGAGAAAGAGATTTCCCCCCAGATTTAATGTTTTCATTGATATTAAAAAAGTCAGAGAATGAAATGATGTGGTTCATCTCTCAGTGCTTCAGTCCGACCGTTACACTGATCATAAGTATTGGGACAGCAGCAGTGTTATTGTATTGCACTTTAAAAATAAATAAAATAATGTTTTACTCATACTGCTGTTGTCACACACACACACACACACACACACACACCCTTTTATAGAGCTATTATTTCATATCATTTGTACATTGTATATATTTATATGTTAAATGATATTTTATTGTGACCGTAAATCTGTAGATTTTGTAGACTTTATATTTTACATTCCTTTTTAGTGCAATTATTAACTTCTATTATTGCAGGGAAATCTACTGTATCTACTGTATCTACTGTGTCTACTGTATCTTTCTCATTCTATCTCATCTTTCCTTTTTTAGTCCACAAACAGTCACATGAGTATCTCACTGCATATCACACTGTGTATGGTCATGTACCTGATAAATACATTTTAATTTATATTAATGTAATCCTAATGTTGGAGTGATGTTTATATTGAGATGTTCCACCAGGATGGTACCTAAGTTATTTAACTTGAGCTTCTCATTTCTTACACCACCAGGTCAGAAGACACATTCTGTAGCCGTGGAAAAGACGTTCCTCTGTTTCAGAAGGGTCGACTTATTGTCCTGCATAAAGCAAACAAAACAACTAAGATCACTGAAACTGCTAAAATTAGGGTATCCCATAGGATCTCATAAGAGGCCTTTTAAATGTTCTGGAAAGTTCCTTATCCAGCTTTATCTATGACTCCTGAAGTCCTGAAGTTACATCTGATCTAATGGTCATCTAATGGTGGTGTGTCTGCGTAGCACATGTGACAGGACTTTAAAAAGCTTGCTCCATTTTCAAAAGCTACACTCGATGCTGCGTGAAAGCGCTATGGGAAACGTTTCGTCCTGACCGGTTGTGAAGCACGTGTGTGTCAAACACGCCAAAATTTTTGCCATATATAACCTCGGTCAGGTGACGTCATTCGATTAGGTGCACCTGGAGGTTATAAATAGGCATGAACCGGAAACATCCTCAGATTTTTTTGTCTTCAGGATCCGCTTTGTGAGTGTGTGTGTGTACAAGCACTTTTTTAAAAGAACGGGAAAATGGGAAGTGTCTTATTACTCACCAGAAAGATGGCAGCGGTAGACACAAATCCGTCCCTCCATGTAGAAGAATATCTCGCTGAGTGCGATCTCCTCGCTTTCTGTTTTCAGTGTTTGGGGGAAGATCACGCTATCTCGGGCTGGAGGGAGCAGGTAGGTATTGGGATTTTAAATAAAATAAATAAATAAAATAAATCCCCCAAACGCTCAAAGTTAGATGACAGGTTTCTGTCGGGTGGCCGGAGAAGGGGCCTCAATGATGGCCCCTCCCCTTCCTGGTGACTTCCAAGAGTTAAGACTTTCATGGAATAAGCCATATTGATTTGTTCCAATGTCATTGATGAAAGCGCGGTCCTTTATGATGATGTCCCAGATCAGTGAGACGCTTGCGGGCTATCTCTCTAAAAAAAGAGTAAAATCCGTGGTTCAATCTCCACCACTACTAGTGTTTCGGGGAGCAGCGGTCTCCAGAGAAATGTTAGGTGTTCGGTCCCTTCCTCCCATGTTCAGGATGCCGAACATCTAACACACCCATCTAGCCAAAGTGTCAAAATTTGTGCACCTTTTAGAGAGGCCGGCAGCGGGGAACCTACTGCCAGTTATGTCTCTTTAGGTACAAAGCACTGTGGAGGACCAGCACCCTTAGGAGGCAGTGGATCATTCTCCGCCATTACTGGTGTTTCGGGAGACAGCAGTTTTCCGACAAAGTGTTAGGTGCTCGGTTCCCTCTTGTCATGTTTCAGGACACCGAACACCTAACAGCCACCACCATCACCACCACCCCTCCGCCTAGCTAAGCAACAAAGCTACTGCCCCTTCGGAGAAGCTGGCAGCGGCCAAGCGACTGCCAAGCATGTCTCCCTGGCTTTTCCACTTCCGTGAAACCACAGTGAACACCTCTGTTAATTCAAAATCACAGGCTTGCTGGCAAAGGGGCCATAGCGCATGTTCCCCTCCCAGACAGAGCCATTCGGTGTCAACACGTCGCCCTAGCTCATCTCATTTTCTGAGGGTGAAGTCTTAACGCCACAGAAAGCGTCCTCCTTCCTACACAAGGTATGACGTTAAGTGTCATGCGGAATCCGACAATGCGCACATCTGTCTGCTGCGTGCGCCGGATCCATTATAGCACTCTAAAGGAGTCCACGCTAGGTCAGGAGGTAACTTCACCACTCCTAGAGTGGTTTCAGTGGTGGCTAAGTGCCGGGGAATTTTATCCAAGGGCCAACCTCGAGAGGCAATAAGGGTTACGCGCCGAGAGCGCGTAAAACTGGCGGCGTTCAAAACCGGTTCTGGAGCAGGTGAAAACCTGGCCAGCAGGAGCCATCTCTGCTCTTCAGGACTGTTTCGAGAACACTCCTGACTGTAACATGTTTAGGGAGTCTGCAACTTACGGTGACTTCACTGACTTGGAGGAGTACACGTCATCAGTGACCAGCTACATCAACAAGTGCACCGATGACGTCACTGTCTCCAAGAACATCATCTCACGACCCAACCAGAAACCGTGTATTACTGCGGTAGTGCGTGCAAGGGCCAAACTTTCTCGGGCCATCAGAGAGGCGAAGCACGCACATGCCCAGAAAATCCACAATCACTTCAGCGGTGACACATGGCACATGTGGCAGGGCTTACAAGCCATCACAAGCTACAGGACAACACCTGCCTGTGATGGTGATGGCTCCCTCCCAGATGCCCTGAACAACTTCTATGCTTGGTTCGACAGACAGAACAACGTGGCGGCAAGGAAGACCACCCCTCCACCGAACGACCAGGTGCTGTGTTTTACTACAGCTGATGTGGGGAAAACTACGCAGAGTCAACCCACGTAAAGCTGCTGGACCAGTAAACTACCCAGGCTGAGTGCTCAGAGAATGTGCGGAACAGCTAGCAGATGTTCTTACCGACATCTTCAACATCTCTCTGAGCAGCGCCTTCGTTCCCACATGCTTCAAGGCCACCACTATCGTTCCCGTGCCCAAAAAGTTTTCTGTGTCCTGTGTCAATGACTACCGTCCCGTTGCACTTACACCCACCATCATGAAGTGCTTTGAGGTCATGTGCGGCTCGTCATGAGACACATCAAGACCCTGCTGCCCCCTCACTGGACTCACTACAATTTGCATACCGTCCTAACCACTCGACGGACGATGCCATTTCCACTACACTTCATCTTGCCCTCACACACTTGGACAAGAAGGACACATATGTTCAAATGCTGTACATAGATTTCAGCTCAGCATTAACACTATCATCCGCCAACCACTGATCGGGAAGCTGAACCTGTTGGGCCTGAACACCTCCCCCTGCAACTGGATCCTGAACTTTCTGACCGGAAGGCCTCAGTCAGTACGGATCGGAAACTGCACCTCCAGCACCACCACACTGAGCACTGGGGCCCCACAAGGCTGTGTGCTCAGTTCCCTGCTGTTCACACTGCTGACTAACGACTGTGTAGCAACGCACAGTACGAATGACATCATCAAGTTCGCTGATGACACGACTGTGGTGGGTCTCATTAGCAAGAACGACGAGTCAGCGTACAGAGAGGAAGTGCAGAGGCTAACGGACTGGTGAAAAGACAACAACCTGTCTCTGAATGTTGACAAGACAAAGGAGATGGTTGTTGACTTTAGGAGGACACGAGGCGACCATTCTCTGTTGAGCATCGACGGGTTCTTTGTGGAGATTGTCGAAAATACCAAATTCCTGGGCGTCCACCTGGAGAAGGACCTCAGCTAGTCCCTCAACACCAGCTGCCTGCACAAGAAAGCCCAACAGCGTCTTCTTTCTTTGAAGACTGAGGAAGGCCCAGCTTCCACCACCGATCCTGACCACCTTCTATAGAGGAACTATCGAGAGCATTCTGAGCGGCTGCATCACTGTCTGGTTTGGGAATTGTGCCATATCGGACCGAAAAAACCCTACAGCGGATAGTGAGGACAGCGGAGAAGATCAACGGGGTCTCTCTCCCCTCTATTGAAGACATCTACACCACACGCTGCATCCGCAAAGCCACCAGCATTATGGCTGATCGGACACACCCCTCTCACACACACTTTACACTTCTGCCATCTGGAAAAAGGTACCGAAGCATTCGGGCCTCACATCCAGACTGTGCAACAGCTTTTTCCCACAAGCCATCCGTCTCCTCAACAAAAAGGGACTGAACTGATAAACACACACACACACACACACACACACACACACACACACACACACACATGCACAAACATTATCACTCAGCTTAACTCAACAACCTCAAAACATTGAAACTGGACTGACTAATCAACACAAGCGCAAACACACTGACCTACACCACCAAACTATCGTACACACCAACCTGTAAATGCTCTTTTTTTGCATAATATTTATTACTGGACTACTTTTTGCACTAATGTCTTAAATTCTAAAACTTTTACTGGTTCTGCACTACCTCAACTCATCACTTCAACACCACTAAGTATTATGTTATGTTGTGTTTGTCACACCTTTTGTCACTTTGTTGCTCATGCACTTTATGTTGTCTGTTGTCTCTGGGTTAGATAGTTAGTTTTTTGTTAATTTATGTTGTTAATTTATGTTGGTAAAAATTTATGTTGTCAGGTCAATCTGTCTTATCTCAGCTAGCCAGCTAACTAGGCCTCTTAGTTAGCTAGTTTTAGCTCTTCTGTTAATTCATGTTGTAAGTTTATGTTGCATGTAGCACCTTGGTCCTGGAGGAACGTTGTTTCGTTTCACCGTCTACTAACTGTATATGGTTGTAGTGACAATAAAGCCTACTTGAACATGAACTTGAACACACATGCCTTACAACCGCTCACGACGAAACGTTTCCCATAGCGCTTTAGCGCAGCATTTCGTTCCCGCTTTTTTAGGTAACAGGGTTACCGCAAAGTAACCCGAGATGTATTTTGTGACTAAACATAAGTTTAAATCCATTTAACTAGTCTAATGATTTAATAACATCTTATATTTTATATTTTACATGGTCTGACTCAACAAATTAATATAAAACAAATAAAGAAAATATTGCTGTGGAACAATACACTGGAGTTTTAACCCTTAAATTGTCAGAGAAATGCCATGTGACACCTTTCAAAATGAGTTCCATGTGGTCTGTTTGGTCTGTGTTACACCACATAGTGTCCCATGGGTCTCCACTCTCATGGGGTTAAAAGCTGTCCAACTCATTATTAAAGCCAGGGAGGACAGTGATGACCACACAGTGTGAAGAGAACTCAGAGGATTGGGACTAAACAGCTGTGTGTCCATAATAAAACCACTTGTTATTGAGACTCATCAGATAAAGACTGGACATTGGAGTGATGGAGAAAGGTCATGTGACCTGATGAGTCCAGACTGAGCCTATCCCAGAGTGATGGGCGTGTCAGGGTGAGAAGGGAAGGACATGAAGCGATGCTCCCATCATGCATAGTGTCCACTGTACAAGCCTCTGGAGACAGTGTTATGATCTGGGGTTGATCAGTTACTCAGGTCTAGACTCAGTAACGTTATGGGGCAATAAAATGAAGTCAGCTGACCACCAGAGGATGTACTGAACCACCAGAGGATCACATCTATGGAGGGTTTAGATCTTCACTGATGGCACGCGCCGTATTCCAGTGTGAGAGAGCGTCTCTGAGAGCAGGAGGAATCATTTACACACATGAACTGGACACCACAGAGTGTGTGGGACGCGCTGGAGAAGACTTTAGGCAGCATTTAGACTCTCACATCATTAATACAAGATCTAGGAGCAAAATTAATGCTCATCTGGACAGAAATGTCTTTTCCTGTGACAGCTGTAATCAGAGCAAAAGTCAGTCCAATGCAATATTAGAGTGTGTGAAGTTTTTTTGGCCGTCCAGTGTAATATCCTGTACATTTATTAATGATTAGCTAATCATCAGTCTATTACTGCCGTGTTATTGTGCTCAATTCTTCTGTTTCTTCTTTACTGACAATCAATAAAACAGTATTTCCTTTTCCTTCTTCACACTCACAACAATAGAACTCTACAGGAAGAGAGAGCGATCGAGCGAGATGTAGGACAGAGGTAGAGAGAGAGAGAGAGAACGAGAGCGAGCGAGTGAGAGAGAGAGAGAGAGAGAACGAGAGCGAGCGAGTGAGAGAGTGAGAGAGAGAGAGAGAGAGAAAGCGAGTGTTTGTTCTTGTGTGCAGTGCAATGTGCTGAAGGTGTTTGGGAGATTACACACTGAGTTACGAACATGAAGGTAAGAATGAAGATGGTTTTATATACTTTATCTCTTCTTGGTTTGAGTTCATGCAGCTCCTTCCTGATAGAAAGTGTTCAGTGTGAAAATGTTGAAATATGTAATTATTAGTAATTTATGTATATAGTTAGAATTACATTATAACACACACACACACACACACACACACACACACACACACACACACACAGGTGTATAAATAGTCGATTATTATAAATCTATGTCAATGTTTATGATGGAAATTGAATATAATTTATTTATACTGTACTCTTTCTTACAGTATAGTTAAATATATATATATATATATGTTTTCTCTCCAGTCTCCATCCTGCACGGCCAACATGGACTCGGTGAGAAAGGACAGCTTTTTGTGGGGAAAAGGTAGGAGACTGAACCGTATACACACACACACACACACACACACACACACACACACTTTAACGACAGATATGAATATGTTTCTGCACAAGTAGCTTTACTTTTATTAGAAACAATAGTTCATGTGTACATTGTGAACTCTATAGCTTCACTCTGGAGGTTAAAGCGTGAGACTGTATGTACAGTACACACAATAATGATTATAATAAGTTGAAACTTAAACGTAAATCTGGTAACAGGACCCCGGGGTTCAGAGGGCTGAAAATTCACTATGAGGACCTGAAATACACTCAGAGGATCTGAAAGAGTTTTCAGTTGTTTATGAATATGACATGTGGAGAAGCAAAGCAGGGTGATCTGTCACTTATACAAGGGGGGCACAAACTTCTGAACTGATACAATGCTGCCTTTTTTACTCGTATCAAACTTCATCTTAATCAACACAATTTGTCATTTGAACTGAATGTCTTGTGATAGAATGTACCAACCACACACACACACACACACACACACACACACACACACACACACACACAATAATTTTATAGAAAAAAATAACACAGTTTCTTCTCCAGTCAGTATTTTCTATCCCTGAGTTCTCTCAGGTTTAAAGGCGAGCGCTCTTGCGTAACACTCAATCTCAGACGCTTCTACTCAAAAACAATCTGCCGACCTGAGAGGTGTGAACGCCACATGGGGTGATGTTTAATAATCTGGAGCTCAGAGCCTCCACAGCTGCGTGACTCCACTCTGAACACCAGGAACTTTCCTCATGTGACTCTCAGAATTCATATAGAGTTGAATTTAATCCATTAGCTGATCAAGAGTTAGATGTGAAATGGTTGTGTTCTTCGGTTCCTCGTTTAATCAGAACCTCAGCAAGATGTTTAAAGTGAAATATTTGTTGTCTGAGTGTTCCTGCTCTTCACAGCTCCAACAGCTGTCAGTCTGAAGGAGAAGAAGCAGACTGAAACCATCATCATGCACAAGAACAACATTCTTGATGATATCCAGGTAGATCACACACACACACACACGCACACACACACACACACACACACACACACACACACACAACAAGGTGTAAACACTTGACCCATCACATTTCCCTGTCTCACACAGAAACTCCGGTTGGAGATCGAGACCGTCATGAGCGAGATCCACACCATGGAGTCCAACGAGGAGAAGTGAGTCACTTACACCACCCCCACTCACACTTTGGGTTCTCCTGTGCAGGACCACTCGTGTCTCCCCTCCAAGCTGTACAAGCAGTTACAGTGTTAAAGTGTTAGTACTCTATCGTGCATAGATTCTTACAGACTTACAGAAACCATGGAGACCTTCAGGGCTTCTTTAGATGGTCAGTAGTTCTAAAATGAACTACTAATGCTCTTTACTTTTTAGCATTAGAACCATTGTATCTTCTCAGGAGGACTTAAAGGTTCTATATAAAAACCTGCAATGAGATAGAACCCTTTTCGGGAGAGATTGCCTTGAAGAACACATTTCCTTCAAGTTATACAAGCAATTAAGCTGTTATCCTTAATCTGAGACTTCTGAAAGCATGGAAAACAGGTTTCTCAGAGGTTCTTAGGATGGTTACTGGTTCTGTCCAACATTAATATTGCATCTGTATATTGAGAAGCCTAATCTAGGTAGAAGATTAGAGAAAGGGTTCCAAATGGAGGTTTATTTCAAAGTTAAGAACACTTAGTTCAGATGAAATGTTGTTCAGTTGTCCATCTGCAGGAACACTAAAAGGTTTTATGTAGAACTTTACAACCAATTGATTCCCAGTAGAACTTGTTTTGTAAGCTAAGGAACCCTTAAAGAACCTTAAACACTTTAGCTTGATGTTTAAAAAAAAACATTTGTTGAACCATTCTAGAACTCAAAATTTAGAAGAGACCTAAAGAACCTTGAATTATAGCAGAAATTATATATGTTTTAAAACTATAAAGCAAAACAGTGTTTCAGGCTGCTCTTATATCTTCAGCATCATCCTTATCACTGCGCTGTCAGAGTGTGTGTTATTCTCAGCATAGCGCTCTGGAGAACCGAAAAAAGAACTGAGGAACCGGAAAAACTGAAGCGAGTCTCATTTTCAGTGTAACAGTGACGGTCAGAGTGAAAAAGCCTCTCAGTACCAGGAAACACTGAGAGTGAGATAGACCACTGCGCATTGTGTGTGTGTGTGTGTGTGTGTGTGTGTGCGAATGTGTGTGTGGGGGCGAGAGTTTCCTGTATTATCAGCAATCTACATCGTTACCGAGAAGCTGAACCTTTAAAATTTGCACATGAAGCAAGACCATGTCCAAAAACCTCTTTGTGATAAAGCGATGATGTCATCACACGTCACAAAAAAAAAATCTTATCACAATCCTGAATGTCAAGATGATGTGGTTTAATCTTTAACCCTTTGATATTTTCTTTTTTCCCTTCTCAATATCAGTAAGAACATTGTGATGAGCAGAATGTTCCTCTGCGGGAAGAAGAAGTTCAACATGGATCCCATAAAGGCAAGTTTTTGTGCTGAAGCAAAAGAATTAAGACAGAAGAATAAAATGTGAAGCTGTGGTTGGAGGCAAGATGTAGGACGGAGGTAGAGAGAGAGAGAGAGAGAGAGAGAGAGAGAACCACATCCTGTGGTAGAGAAAAAGAAATGTAAGAACTGAAGCTACACTTTACACCTGCAGCGTCTCTCAGAACATCATCGAGTCACGGAAAATAAAAAATAAAAACGTGAGATGTGAAATTAAAGGACGGATTTCCGTCGACATCTGTGATGGTGACCGCGCGCAAAAAAAAAAGAAGAAGAAGAAGAAGAAGTCATTACAGCCATATGAACAGCTCAGGATTAAGACACAACAAACAAGTTTAAATTCTAAAGCTTAAAATATATATATATTTTTTTTCCCCACAA
>NC_071115.1:31710000-31722500 GCF_024256425.1 Clarias gariepinus | reverse complement strand
ATAGGACACAATAATTAAATTTAATTAAGAAATCCTTAGTATTGTATTGGATTATTTATTAAAATTATAAGTAAAATAAATACATCCCCGTACATCTTGTAAATTAATTGAATCATTTATCCATAAGTTATAAACATTTCAATATATATATATATAATAATGGCATCGTTTTTGTTTCAATAAATATTCTATATTTAATGTCTGTAGTTTAAAATTTCCACAGCAGCAGCGACAGGTATCCAAGGTGCTTAAGTTACCATGGTAACGCATGGAGGAAGTGATGTTACAGGGTGATCTGAATAGTGGAATTTTACAGAGCGAAGTTCCCTTAACAGACATTCCCCATTGTAGGGTGTAGGGAGTAGGGTGTAGTGATTTCAATGTATATGGACTTGCCGATTAATTCTCCCTGATTAGTAGTAGCGTTAAATAGATACTAGATAGATAGTTAAATAGATAAAATAGTACATTAAATAGACCGGTATTGTAGAGTTTAAAGACAGTGAGGGATTTATTTATTATCACCACAAAAGTGAGTGGTCTGGAGGGTCAGAACAATGTTTGAATTTCTGGTTCTGTATTTTTAATTCAATTAAATTTTATTTGTATAGCGCTTTTAACAATTGTCATTGTCGCAAAGCAGCTTTACACAATCAAAAGAATGATTTAAGTTTGTATGAAATGTGAATTTGTATGAATCAAAATGGTCAGTTTGTCCCTGGTGAGCAAGCCGAGTGCAACAGTGGCAAGGAAAAACTTCCTGAGATGGTAATAGGAAGAAACCTTGAGAGGAACCAGACTCAACAGGGAACCCATCCTCATCTGGGTGAAAACAGAGAGCAGGGATTGATCTGCACTCATACTGTGTGGAAGTTCAGCATAACAGTTGATGTTAATTGATGTTAATATGGAGTCCAGGTAGTTATTGAAGACCCAGGTAAACTTGTAAGAAGTTCCAGTCATGAACTATCGAACTGTCAAGTCCCCAGAGAAACAGTTGCCAACACCAGTCAAGGCCAGAACCATCTTCTATGTAGAGAGAATCATTCCCAGACACCAGACGCATCCCAGAGAGACACACGGGGCATCCATGTGACGAGATCTTCAGCCAGAAGCGGGGCACCAGGATGGGTCAGACAGGTCCGGAGGGCAGAGGGAGTCTGGATCACTGGCAGCTCAGGAACGACATGTGTAGCTCGACAGAGAGAGAGAAAGAGTAAATGGGGGAGAGAGGAGGAGAGAGGAAAAAGAAAGAGGGGGGGAAAGAGAAGAAGAGGAGAGATAACAGTTAGGTATGGTCACAGTCACACAATGTATAATGTGAATGTATATTAACTGTAGAGTGCAAGCAGAGACTCCGGCAGGACTAACTATGACAGCATAACTAAAAGGGAGAGCCAGAAGGAAACACAAACATGAGGGGGAACTGAGATGTAAAGCAATCACCTCACCGTCAACAAACCTGAGTGATCAATGAGAGTGGGGAAGACAGCATCCAAACATACCAGTTCACCATAATACTCTACGTCCATGAGTCCCCCAGATCTGCTCCTTTACCTAAGGCAAATCTATTTATGAAAATGCTTGGCTAAATAAATAGGTTTTTAGCCTGGACTTAAACACTGAGACTGTGTCTGAGTCCCGAACACTATTTGGAAGACTATTCCATAACTTTGGGGCTTTGTAAGAAAAAGACAACCTAGAGGTGATAAAAGCATGAACTAGTTTTTCTGCATCATTTGGTGACAATAAATTTCTTATATTGGCAATATTTCTGAGATGAAAGAATGCTATCCTGGTAATATTATCTACATGAGCTTTAAATGAAAAGCTGGAATCTATAATCACACCGAGGTCTTTAACTGTTGCACTTGATAGAACAGAAAGACCATCCAAAGTTACAGAGTGATCTAGAATCTTACTTCTAGCTGCTTGCGGTCCTGTGACTAGAACTTCTGTCTTATCCGGATTTAGCAGAAGGAAGTTAGTTAGCATCCAATTTCTTATGTCCTGCACACATTGCTCAACTTTGGTAAACTGTTTTTTTTCCATCAGGTTTTGCTGAGACATATAACTGTGTATCATCAGCATAACAATGAAAACTAATACCAGGTTTATGGATTATGTTGCCCAGAGGAAGCATGTAAAGGGAAAAAAGCAGTGGGTCTAAAACTGAACCCTGTGGAACGCCAAACTCCACTAGAGAACATGCAGAATAATCACCATTTAAGTCTACATACTGATAACGATGGGTCAGATAGGATCTGAGCCAGGAGAGGGCTGTACCCTTAATTCCCACTACATTTTCTAATCTGTGAAGAAGAATAGCGTGATCAACAGTGTCAAAAGCTGCACTGAGGTCAAGTAATACAAGCATAGTTACACAACCCTGATCAGAGGCCAATAGAATGTCATTTACTACTTTAACGAGCGCTGTCTCTGTACTGTGATGAGGCCCAAATCCTGACTGATACAGTTCATGTATGCCATTTCTATGTAGATATGAGCATAGCTGCTCCGCTACTATCTTTTCCAGGATCTTAGAGATAAAGGGGAGGTTTGATATCGGCCTGTAACTGGACAGCTGACAGGGGTCGAGGTCAGGTTTCTTAATAATTGGTTTAATAACTGCTAATTTAAAAGATTTTGGAACATAACCAATGCTGAGTGAAGAATTAATTATTCTCAACAGGGGTTCTGTTATTGCTGGTACTATCTGTTTAAGAAAATGTGTCGGTACAGGATCTAATATACAGGTTGATGAATTTGAAGAAGAGATGAGTGAAATTAGTTCATTCTCTTCAAGGGGAGTAAAGTATTCTAGGTTCTGGTCTGACATGGCTAGATTAACATCTGCATCAATTACATTGTTCGGTTTCAAAACCTCAATTTTATGCCTAATATTTACAATTTTATTATTAAAAAAGTTCATGAAGTCCTCACTATTGCATGATGTTGTTGTGGAGATTTCTGCAGTGGTCTTATTTCTGGTTAATTTGGCTACAGCATTAAATAAGAATCTAGGATTATTTTTGTTATTTTCTATAAGAGTGGAGAGATATGTTGATCTAGCTACACTAAGAGCTTTTCTATAGTTCAGGATGCTCTCCTTCCATGCTATTTAAAATACTAGTAATTTAGTTTGACGCCATTTACGTTCTAATTTCCGAGCGGTCTGTTTTAAAGTGCGCGTGTGATCGTTATACCAGGGAGCAAGTTTCTTATCTCTAATAATTTTTCTTTTGACTGGAGCTACATTATCTAGGGTATAGCGAAATGTCGACTCTAAATATTCAGTCGCCTGATCGAGTTCTGTGGGGTCAGACGGTGATCTAATCGAAGTTGGGAACTCTGGGAGATTACTGATAAAACTCTGTTTGGTAGTTCATGTGAATGTACGTTTCATACGGTAGCGCGGCGCTGTGCGTACGTTATTACTATGATACACTTTAATTGAGACAAGATACTGTAATGATCTGAGATAACTTCAATGGACTTGTAAATAAATTTCTTATACTTAATCCGAATAATATTATTAAATCTAAAGTGTGACCTGCTTTATGAGTGGGTCCTACTACACACTGATTTACTCCTACCGAGTCCAGTATGGACATAAATGCAGTTCTCAGAGGGTCTTCTGGATTCTCAAAATGAATATTAAAATCTCCAGCAATTAACATTTTGTCTACAGAAACGACTAGGTTTGAGAGGAAATCTGCAAATTCACTAAGAAATTCCGAGTACGGCCCTGGAGGTCTGTAAATGACAATTAGCGGGATCGACTGAGCTGACTTAATATAGTTAAATACACTTATGTTACTATAAAGAATTTCAAATGAATTAAATTTGTGTCCGTGTTTTTGTACAATAGTCAAATTATCATTGTGAATAACTGCGACGCCTCCTCCTCTACCAGTTAACCGAGGCTGGTGTATGTAGCTGTATCCAGGAGGACTAGCTTCATTTAGAGCCACATACTCGTCCTGTTTAATCCAGGTTTCTGTTAAACAGAGTATATCAAACTCCTGATCTGTGATAATTTCATTAACTATAACTGCTTTAGATGCGAGAGATCTAATATTTAACAGTATTTATTTGGATTTGATCAAGTGGAGAGAATCAAGTGGGTTCCGATAAGTTAGTTGTTGTTTGTATTAGCGAAGGTGAGGAAACACATTTCACAAACCAGTAATTGTTTCTGTTGTAGGATCCGACATATTAGTCACAGATTCTGTGCTTCAATTTTCTTTTTGCAAATCATCACCTGTGTTTTCTGCCGCTGCAATATTCGGACGTTATGTGGACAGTTCTGAATACGCCATGTGATTGAGCAGTAATGATCATTATACTGTCCTACTCCGTCTTATAAACTGTCCAATAGGAGGCTGTTTACAAACCAGTACTACCGTTCAGGAGGACTGAAGCGAAAAGTCCGTCTACACTGAGATGACTTCTGTTTACACTGAAAATCATGTATCATGTACTATGTGTGTATGTGCGCGCATATCATAGGTGTGTGTGTGCACGTCTCATATGTAGTTGTTTAAATAGTTAGTGCAGTAGTATATATATATAGGCCTATATGTGTGTGTGTTTGAGTAATCAATCAATCAATTCATCAATTAATACTATTCATTAATTACACAAAACACTAAATTGTTCTTCCTTTTATTTGAACTACAGCTACAATCACACATGACACACATTTAATCTGCATGAAATGAACAAAAATATATTTAAAACCTTGAATATTAAAATTAAATCATGGTGTGTGTGTGTGTGTGTGTGTGTTTATGATTTAAGCCTGTAATAAACCCCTCTTCCCAGCAGGGGGCGCTGAGTGACTGCAGTACCGCACGAGCGCTGACACTATAGTGTAAACACGTTTATTAATGTTTATTAGCGGCATTATTACGTTTATTTAAATATTTAAATGGTTATTATTATATATATATATATTTAATAAATGAGCATCAATTAGCCACGCCCACTAAACTCCATAAAAGGCAACAGGCGCGAGCGCCTTTCCCCCCCTCTTCCTCTTCATTTATAATTCTGCTTTAAATCATTTCTTTTTCTCTGTTTCTTTCATCTAAAATGACAAAAGCTGACTTTAAAAGGGAAGTTAGTGAAATGTGTGTTTAGTTTAAATCAGTAAATCAGTGTGACTCACTCACAGAGAAACTTAAAGATTTACTTATCTGTTTTAAAAGAAGAAATTGTTGCTGTTCAGGTAATAAAGTGAGTGAGTTTCCAACACTATAGTTATAATTTTACATATAAAAATAATGAAAACATTTATAAAAGACATGTAAATGATGCAAAATATGAAATAAATAGACGTTAAACCTCATTTACTCTTAGTTTTGTTATAGTTTATGATTCCTCTCGGCATCGGCTGCTTTAAAACCAAACTGAAAGCGGCTCCCTTTTCTTCTTTCTTTAACATTCTCGTGACCCAGGTCGCTGTCGGCACTAAATCTCACAAAATGCTAAAAGAAAAACCACAAAAATATTTAAACTCCGATCTTCATACGTCGCTTGACACATCCGAGATGAACTGACACATCTAAGATGAGATCATTGATATGATAATTACGATCCGGCTAAGTCGGTTCTTCGAGCTCACCTGTGGTTGATGATTAGTGTAGCTGGATTAAGTTGTCTAGGATTATTGCGCGTTCGTGTGTTGGTTTAAAAGGCGATATGATCGACAGTAGAAACACTGATCACAACCCCTGCGATTGGTTGACGAAATGGAAAAAGAGCGGCTCAACTTTTTTTTGTAACACGTGTTATGCGCTGAAATGCCCCCCTGCCATGGATTGCCCCCCCCCTACATAATTGCTATCAAACATTATATTAGAACATAAATTCATAGGTTAATGGTTTACAAATTACAAATTACATGAAACAATAAAATAAAATAAGCAATATGAAAATAAATATGTTGTATATGAAAAAAATAGAAGTATTAATATTTTTTTTCAAATACAACATGTATACTTTTATATTTATTTATTTTATAATGAAATTAGTTTCGTCCAATTTATCATTATAAAATATTTATTTTTATTATATATAAATATTTATTTGCATATTCATGACAAACCCCTGAAAAATATTCTTTTATTCTGAAAAATTCTTTAATAATTTTTTTTGTGAAGCTGCTTTGAGACAATGACCATTGTTAAAAGCGCTATATAAATAAAATTGAATTGAATTGAAAAGAATTGAATTTATGTTCATATATAATATTTGATAGCGATTATGTTGGGGGGGGGTCAGTCCATGGCAGGGGGGCATATACTTTTCCTTTCCCACGTGAGTCAGTTTGCGTCAGTCGTGCTCTTTAACCAATCTGATGTGACCTCGCCATTTCAACCAATCATAACCCTCCAGGAGCCTAAATCCTGTTTACATAAAATAAAGCTGCTCTCGAGCAGGTTCAAGCTTACGGATATGTTGCTATGACAACAAATGTGAGAAGCGCATCGAAGAACAAAACAATCCAAGATCAGGACAAATCCACAACAATTAAATACAACTAACTGAGTTAGTGACAGACGAAGAACCGACCTCTGAACTGGAATTTTAGATGTTTACAAACAAACACGTCTGTGATTCAGTGAACTGGGTCAAAATGAAGGTGTCAGAATCCACACCCTGATCAGAACCTGTAATGGAGCTGATAACAGTCCTGGGAGCAGAGTAGAGTTAGATATAACCCTCACACACACACACACACACACTTAACACACACACACTCAGATTTTTTTAAATCACTTGTTTCGTCATCTAACGTTTGTCAAATTGATTTATTGAATTAATATTATTTATTGTAAGAAATTCTTTTAACAAAGTGGAAATAATCTAATAAACAGCACTGCTGTGGACCGCCTACGGCGCTAAGGAGGTTTTAATCTCACTCATCTTCTATACCACTTTATCCTGTAGTCAGGGTCGCGGGGACCTGGAACCTATCCCAGGGGACGTAGGGCACGAGGTTCACACTGGACAGGGTGTCAATCCATCACTGCACACACACACACACACTACAGAGAAACACCAATTAGCCCAACCTGCATGTCTTTGGACTGTAGGAGGAAACCGGAGTACCCAGAGAAAACCCACCAAGCACAGGGAGAACATGCAAACTCCATGCACACAGAGACGGGAATCGAACCCGGACCCTGGAGGTGCAAGGAGACAGTGTTAACCAGTACACCACCGTGCCGAGCAGTTTTAATTCTGTTCTTTATTAAACACGTTTCATCATTTTACAAACAGTTTTAATCAGATTTTAAATGGCATTGGTCGTCTTTTAGTTCTTAATTATCTTCAAATAACCAGAAAAAATGCAAAATATGTTTAATTTATATATTTATTTATTTATTTTGGAATGTGTGAGGCTTTGGTCTCAGTTGATGAAACTATTTAGTAAATCTGTTCGCACAGTGAATAAACTTTGTAAATTTACTTTTATAATATTACACACAGTATTAGTGAGTATCGTGTTTATATTAAATAAAAAAATCTGGATTAAATTAAAAATGTGAGAATGTAAAATTATGCTCATACAATTAAGCTTTTAATTGATTCACAACATTTTAAAAGTGAAAAGCTGCTCATAGCGAGATCCAAAAACACACTTAAACAGTTACAGTATCTTCGCCCTTTTCTAAAACTCTCATTTAAAAATGTGTAGTAATATTTTTCCTCTGAAGATGGCAGTAGTTCACAATCATTAATAATCATGTGACTGTCAGGAGAAAGCCATTTATTTCTCATGTTGAAGTGGGTATAAATATTTCGGGCCCCACTGTACACGTCCCATTAGCAGCCCAGTGTATGGGGTCCTGACCTCATGCTTTGCTAAAGCAGTTTATTTTGGATTACAGTAATGACTGTAACGCGACGTGAAGATCAAATGCAGGTGACCATGTTTTAGTTGCACTCGTTCTCTTTGCTGACTCTTTTTTTTATACAGATTCTGTGGATCTGCTCTGCAAAACTGAAACTGTTTGCGGTCAGAAGTTTCGGCTTCCTTCACTTCCTCTCTCATGTCACCTCCAGCTGCCGCTCGTCTTGCCTTTTATTACTTCGCAACATTAAAGAAAGTGAAATAATTACATGTCATGTCGTCTCTAGTAACCGTGCACGAGTTCAGAGAGGAAAGAAATTCAGATGCGGGGTGAAAAATATTCATTTGTGATATTTTTGATTGAGATAAGTTCAGAATTAGTGTAAGTGGGTCATGTGAGAGAGAGAGAAAGAGAGAGAGAGAGAGAGAGACGTAAACGTACAGTGGCAATTCAGTAATCAAACAAAGGTGGGGATTGAAACTGAGCCGCACCTACAGGATGTACACTGAGCTCAGGACAAACACCGTCTACATGCCTGTAAACACATCAGCACTGGAAATATTAACTTCATGTTTATGTTTAGATTTATTGGATTTAAGGTGATATAAGAGACACAAACACTTAAGTGCATGACCTTTATTGCGGCTCTAAAGGTCGTTTGAATTGCAGTCACTAAAAAGTCTTTTAAAAAAGTACATTGCTTGCAGTCCTGCTGTCCATCCAGTGCATCTACACACCCTTACACACTTACACACACATATACACACACACCACATCTCAGTGTTTCATAGGTCATCAAGAACACACTCCTGAATTACTGCTAAAACCGTGAGCTTCTTGTTGAAACACATGTGAGTCACATGGTCACATGACCATCAGGTTAACAACCTCCTTTGTTCACGTCCAACCTTTTTGTCTCACATTTTCAAGGCAACATGTCAACTGATCTTCTCTTAAACTTAAAAGAGATCCTCAGTCTATAAAGGTCCGCTCTGCTACATATCTTACACTTTACACATTTACATGATGCGTTTCTGTCCCTCTGATACACACTGCGGCGTTTCTGTCTCCCGCGTGTCGAGTGTCCGCTGAGCTCAGGACTGAATGCACGTCTTCTTCTGGCTGCGCTTTTGTCCTCTGAAGCCTAAAAAAAGACACAAAGGCTGCATTATTCCCCTGAAAAGCTCAGAGGAACCTGCCGTCTGTCCCCAGTTTAATTCAAATCACAAACTATACACGATCCCACGCGACTGGGACTGGAACTGGAACTTTAGTATCAAGCTCGGTTCACCGTTAAAACTGAAATTTGGTCCAGTTTGTTGTGTTGGTGATTTTGGTACCGGGTGTACCGGGTGTATCGGGTGTATCGGGTGTGTTTCTGGGAAAAAGCAGCTTTTGTCTGTTGCATGCTGCTGCTGTTTTTATTCTCTAATCTTATTTGAGTTCAGTAAAAAGGAAAAGAAAACAAACAACATAATGAAGATGTAAATTATTAAAGACTCACTTTTTATAGTTATTGTTGTTGTTCATTTTATCCGTGAGAGCTTTAGCACAGACGAGACATGCACATATTTAAATTTTTATTCCATTCTGAAAACCAAAGTTTCTAATAGGATTTTTTATTATTATTAATAGTTATAATTTTGTAAAAAAAAATATATATATATTTAAAATTAATTTAAATGGCACAAAAAAATTTAGCAGCAACAATTAAAAAATACTGCTTTGATATATATAAATAATATTAAAATAATTATAAATTCTAAATGCACTCATGGTCATTTCAGACACAAGGATAAATAGTGCAGCTTTTTATAAAAAATAATAAATGTGTTAAACCATCTGAGTTTTTGCAAACTGTCGCCATTTAATATCAGACAGAGAAGCAGCTCCGGGCCACCAGGGGGCAACATGTTTGTCTGTTATTTAACATGAACACTAAAGAAACACACATGACATGGATTTCCTCCTAACCTTCGAGTGAGTTATTACGAGTTATTGTGTTAAACTACATTATGATACATTTATCCAAAATACAGGAATATAAACGCTGCTTTCTACTGTATTAAACTGGAATGATAATGGTTATGGTAATATGATTATATTTAGGATTATTTTAGAAATTTCTCTCCAGTCTGTTATCAGAACTCTAGTTTATCGTGATGTGTATTTGTGTACCGCAGAAACACACTCATGCTGTACTGTACAGTCTTAATGCTTAAGGCAACACCAGGTTCTGATTCTGGAGTAAAGTTCTGGCTTTATGCTTGTAAAGTTTATAAAGAATGCAGGCGGTAGCTAGCATTAGCAGGCTAAGTGTGGTGCCGTTGGATGATGGAGGGGTTCTCGTACCTTCCTCGGCTCCTGTGCTGATGACCTGCATGGACATGCTTCTCTGCGGCGCTTTAGGGGTTTTTTTGCTTTTAAATTTCATCACGTTTGGTTTTTCGATGATCACGAACGAATCGTCCACTTCATCTACGATCGTACTCTCGGGTGTTTCCTGCAGAGGAGAAGATGGAGCATGTTTGCCGTTGGGGATCTGTGAGTTCGCGGGGCGGACCTCTTTCACGTGATTAGCGGTATTCTGGGACTCCTTCGTATAATTGGTCGGCTTTGATGTGTCTTTGATGTGATTGGGTGGCGTTGGTGATTCTTGCATGTGATTGGATGATTTGGGGGAGTGTTTGACGTTACTGGTCGGCTTTGATGTCTCTTTGACGTTACTGGTCGGCTTTGGCGTCTCTTTGATGTTACTGGCTGGTTTTGATGTGTCTTTGATGTTATTGGCTGACTTTGATGTGTCTTTGATGTTATTGGCTGACTTTGATGTGTCTTTGAGGCGGTTGGTCAGCTTCGGTGAGTCTTTGACTTGATCGGTTGGCTTTGCTTGGCTGTGATTGGCTGTTTTCACATCTGAGATGTTATGATTATGATTTGTCGTCTTTAAATCTGGGCTCTGATTGGGGGACCTGCCTTTGAGAAACAGCCTGAAGGAGCTGCGCTGCTTCTTTGAACCAAACAACGGTGATTTATTTACATCTTCTTTACTTTCACTCATCTCCTCTTTAGACGCTGTGTCGGATGACTCTTTAGTGCCCCTTCTGGTGTGGAGTAACTTCTCCATGTTGCTGTCTGAGCTGCTCCCGGCGTATTCCCTGAGCCGGGTCAGATCCTGCAGTGATCCAGTCATGCCTAAATTGTTTCCCACCACCAGGGCGTACTTGGGATTGTGATATTTGTGAGCAGGGACTTTGAGATTGACCTGTTTGGAGTCCCCCAGAGACACCTGGAAGCGGGAGGTGGATGCAGGTAGAGCTGGCTGCGTGGCAGTGGGCGGAGCTTTCAGGAGCGGTGTGGGCATGGTGTGTCTGGGGGGTTTGGGAATGTGGAACTCGTAGTACAGGTCTACTTTTTCGGAAACGGCGTAGAGCTCGCGGAAATCGTGATCGAAGAACTCGACCACCTGCCCGGACATGACGGTGATGGTGTTCCGGTTCATCCGAGACGAGGTCCAGGTGAAACTGCGTGGGAGGAGACAGGGATGAGGATCTCAGGCTTTGTGTGTTAACGGTCTGTGTTTCTAGTTTTATATATAAAGTGGAGATCTGACCTGTAGGAGCCGAACATCACTTTCTCTCCGTCCACCAGCATGTACTTGGAGCACATCGATCCCGGGAGTTTCCCGAAGGACAGAGCCAGGCCGCATCCTCTCACCATCCTTACACGCATGTTCTGACAAACACACACACACACACACACAAAAGCACTGATTTTACTCACACTCTCATTGCAACAGTCACCAAGTGTACACTTCTAACACACACCAATCACTGGAAGAACTCATCATCTTCTAAACAAATCTGTGACCAGAGAAATGAGTCCCAGATTTAAAGAATCAGCCGGGAGCACGATGATGAAGCAGTCATGATCGTGAATAATCCTAATTTTGGGAAATCCTCAGCAGAACAGAGTTCACAGTCCAATACAGTGGAAAACAGCTCTGAGACAAAATGCTGTCTGGGATTCCCCTCGCTGGAAAGGAGACAGATTTAGTCAAGTGGATTGGTATTCTTCCCATTGTGTATTCATGCCAAAGGCCTATAAGACTCACTTTGTCGGACTTAAGAACAATTTTGACTTACAAACGTGCTCTAAGAACAGAACTTGTCAGGGACCACCTGTACAAACAATCTCGAACTTTATGAAAAGTGTGGAAGTGTATGTGTGTTCCTCAAGAATTCTAAAATAAAAATGCCTCAGTATTCAGAATGAAACGTTTATATTTTTATAATAGGACTACCCACACTTAAAAATTTTTTAAAAAGGAGATCACACACCGTATACATGTCCTCAGGGGGCACAGACTTTTGCACTCGATTGTCTTTTCGCACTTAGTGGCGAGGTTTAAACACTGCTCAGTAAAACAAACATCCAGCAAGAAAGCTAGTCATGAAGCAGTGTGTGTTTCAACACACACACACACAGGCGTGCCCAGTGGTATTTACAGAGTGAGCCACTGCAGAGCCAAGAAGGGAACTTGAGTTCAGGGGAATAAAAGATGGAGGATAATAGAGAAGGAAAGAGAGAAGTGTGTGTGTGTGTGTTTGTGTGTGTGTGAGAGAGAGAGAGAGA